>NC_053489.1:61080898-61290898 GCF_905171775.1 Rana temporaria
TTAATTTACCGCGTCGTATCTTTGTTTTGTATCCACAAAACAAGATACGACGGCATCTCGGATGGATCCGACAGGCGTACGTCTTAGATGCAATTTTTCGACGGCCGCTAGGTGGCGTTTCCGTTGATTTCCGCGTCGAGTATGCAAATTAGCTAGTTACGGCGATCCATGAACGTACGTCCGGCTAGCGCTTTTTTTTTACGTCGTTTGCGTTCGGCTTTTTCCGGTGTATACACCGTCTTAACCATTGGCTTGCTCCGGTTTCATTTCGAGCATGCACACTGGGATACCCCCACGGACGGCGCATGCGCAGTTAAAAAAAAACTTTGTTTATGTCGGGTCACGACGTATTTACATAAAACACGCCCCCATCACAGACATTTGAATGCTGCGCCATTACGCCGCCAAAGATAGACTACGCCGCCGTAACTTACGGCGCGCATTCTTTGTGGACTTGAAAAAAAAAAGTTACGGCGGCGTAGTGTATCTTAGATACGCTGAGTCCGGCGGAGAGAAGTGCCGAGGTACGTGGATCTGGCCCTGTTTGTGTGGAAGAATGGGCCAAAATCACACCTGAGCAATACATGTGACTCGTTTCTCCATACAGGAGGCGTCTTGAAGCTGTCATTATCAACAAAGTATTTTGTACCAAGGTCTAAATAAATTTCAGATAGTGTGTTCAATACTTTTTCCCTGTGTCATTCCATTTTATTACACATGACCTAATTTCTGAACTTATTTGATTTGGTTTCTTTGTATGTATGGATTGCATGAGTTGTTACTGACATGTGGCATAAATCAGAAAAATACCAAATTATTGTCACCAGAAGATCAGAGGAAATAAATATTTACTATGATCGCCAGCTCCATCTAGTGGACAAAATGCAGCATTTTCCTGATTCATGCCATTCTTATGAATGAAGAACATCCAACCTGGAGAGATATTAGCCTAGTAAGCTTCGATTTTACTGGCCTTTGCACAAAATAAACGTACATTCAGTTTTGCAGGATAAATAATTCTGCATTTTTTTTTAAATAACTACAATCTTTTGTGCAAGCAAAAGAAACAGGGAAGTAGTAATTATCTCGTTTAGGCAAGGTGGCTCTCACAGAAAACTCAGAGGAAGATGTCCATTAAGGAAGAAGTCATTGCGATAAATCCCTCCACTGACTGTGATTCACTTCAGTGTGAGCTATTGGACTGTAATCAATAGATTGTTGTTAAAAAAGAGGCGATGATACTGGAAATGTGAAAATCAGACTCTAGTTCCACCTGCTGGCCCAAAAGGAGAATACTAAATATCGATATCCACTATTTCATATTGACTGACTAAAAATATATATCTATATATTTTTTTAGCCCTGAGTCCATAAAAATTAGGAAAGACTTTATTATAAACCAATATGGATTTCTTTTAAATGTACACACTGGGCTAGATTTAGATAGAATGGTCTATCTATCCGCCTGGCGTAACGTATCTCAGATACGTTACGCCGCCATAATTTAGGGCGCAAGTTCTGTATTCAGAAACAACTTGCGCCCTTAGTTACGGCGGCGTAACGCAGCTGTGTCGGCGTAAGCCCACCTAATTCAAATGTGGATGATGTGGGCGTGTTTTATGTATATTAACTGTGACCCCGCGTACTTGACGTTTTTTTACGAACGGCGCATGCGTGAAAAAATCCCAGTGCGCATGCTCGAAATTCCGCCGCAAAACGTGAAATTACGTCCAGCCCTATTCGCGAACGACTTACGCAACCGACGTAAAATTTTCAAAACTCGACGCGGGAACGACGGCCATACTTAACATAGTATACGCCTCATATAGCAGGGGTAACTATACGCCGAAAAAAGCCTAACGTAAAAAAATGCGCCGGACGGACGGACGTACGTTTCTGAATCAGCGTATCTAGCTCATTTGCATATTTCTTGGGTAAATATACGGAAGCGCCACCTAGCGGCCAGCATAAATATGCAGCCTAAGATACGACGGTGTAAGACACTTACGCCGGTCGGATCTTAGGGAAATCTATGCGTAACTGATTCTATGAATCAGGCGCATAGATACGAACCTGCACACTCAGAGATACGACGGCGTATCTGGAGATACGACGGCGTATCTGGAGATACGACAGCGTATCTTCTCTCTGAATCTACCCCAAGGTATATAGGAAAAGGAAGGCTTGGACTTTAAATGAAGCATAGGGCCACAGTCAAGTAAAATAGTAAATTATAATTTTTTTGGGCATGTACATATAGGATCATGAAAGAGTACAATACAAAAGAGTAATACTGGTATATAGTACATAATACATTTATATATATATATATATATATTACACATACATGTTCCAACATGTTAAAGTCATGTAAAATAATGCTTACACCCTCCCTAACAACAAATGAACATAACAATATGAAAGTAAATAGTTGATAAAAAAAAAAAAAAAAACAGGGGGTGATCATATGGTAGGCATGGAGTTAAGATGACGTAGCATCAAAGAGGACCTCTACGCGTTTCGTGGATAACTTCCACTCGTCAGGAGCAGATGCAGGATAAATCTCAGTATATTTGTAGAAAAAAACAATATAGGTTTGTAATTCATCATTTAAATTCCTAATAGGGTACTAGGTGCCAAGGATGTGGTGGGAACATCATCTCTGGGAGCTGTGGCAGTATGGTCCCATGAGAACAGATCCGCACAGACAGCAATGGACAAATCGATGCGAGAGGGTGATGTCCCACCTGGGATAAGAAGTGGCATGGTAATGTTACCAAGGGACTTCCTTGTCTGAGATACAGAAGGCATCGTCCAAGAGTATGCATATAAGCCCAAAGTGGTAAAGTGGTCAGGGAGATAATGAATTCATTACCACTCCCCGGCCACTTTGGCCTTACATGCATACCCTTGGACCCTTGGACCATGCTTTCTGTCTCTCGGCAGAATGCTTTATTTAAAGTCCCAACCTTCCTTTTCCTATATAGATATGCAATAGGGATGGAGGCATATGACCCAGCCAAGTCATTGCTTTATTTAAAGTCCCACTAATTGCTCTTTCAATTAAATGTACACACTAGAAGCTGGACCCTCTTAACCACCAATCTAGAGGACTCAAGGGAGAACTGCAAAAAATATACAGTATCTATGTAAAAAAAAAAAATTCTTTGTATTCCTTCAAAACATATTAAATCATTTTTTTTCAGCTCAAAAAAAAAAAAAAAATAATGTAAACACTACAAATGCGCCTGATGAAAACATTTATTTTTGTTTCGTTTGGATTCGTTAATCTAGTTATTTCGTTTAGTTAAATTTGGTTGATTTGTTCAATACGGGATGCGTATTCGGAATTCGTTTTATGTCTTTTTTTTTTAAATGTTCATAAAATGTACAGCTTTTTCGATTCGAAACGTTCAAATTGATAAATTTTGGTCAAATTTTTTTTTTAAAAGATATTTTTATGAATCGGTCAAATTAAAAAAATTTGATTTTTTTTGAGTCAAAGTGAACAAACAAATGAAATTGTTTTCATCAAATGATTACAATCACTCTGTAAATCACCGTTGTCTTGACAAAACAGCATTATTTCGGAATGGTACTCTAATAACATACACAGTCTTTGATTTCGGAAATATGTCTACAGTTCGAATTCAAATTTCAATTAGAATTTCAGAAATTCTGACAAATTTTGTTTCGTTATTCGGATCATTTGATAAAGTTCATTTATACTGTAATTCAGGTATTCGGACATATCCAAATCTCTGAATAATTAATAATTTGTCAGAATATTTATTTGGAAGGATACGAACTGCACATGTCTATTACACACAACTAGGATTAATACCAGTGGCGGCCTGTGCATTGTGAGCACACGGGCGTGCCCCCCATGTCCTTGCCCTTATCCATGAGCCCGGCCCCTTTCATAACGCCAGGTGCATGGATTCCTATGGTGGGGGTGTACTTGTATAGCACCTGATTAGAGCCAGAGGCTCTAATAGGCTTCAAAAAAGGGTGGGCTTGGGGCACAGAGAGTGCGCCCCCAAACCCACCCAATGGTGTGACCATAGTGAATGAATTGTCTCTATTTTCACACTACAGTGCCTCCCCGCCAATCAGGAGGCAGGTCAATGAGACCTGTTTCCCCGATTGGCCAAACCGACAGGCAATCCTATTGGATACTCATCGCTTTGGCGGAAGAGGAGTCACAGAGCAGAGGAAGCATGAGGAGCAGACACCTCTGCCGCTGCTGCTGCCCGCACTGGAGGAGAGGACACCACAGCCCGGTAAGTGCCGGATTTCCCACGGGTGGGAGGTGGTTGTTTGCTGTCAGTGCCGGGAGCACCTGTGCTATGTGTATTGGAGTGGGGGTTGTCTTGTACTCGTTACCTGTCCATTGACCAGGGGGAGCGGGTCTGTATTGAATACATGTCTTGTGGTGTTTGGGGGGGTTTGTACTGTATCATGCACCTGTCTTGTGGTGATTTGGGGGGGAGTGTCTGTATCAGGTACCTTTCTTGTGGTGATTTGGGGGGGTCTGCAATGCTGGGCTATATACCCTATCTGCAATGCTGACCTAAATACCCTATATGTAATGCTGCGCTATATACTGTATCTGTAATGCTGACCTATATACCGTATCTGTAATGCTGATCTATATACCCTATCTGTAATGCTGGGCTATATACTGTGTCTGTAATGCTGATCTATATACCCTATCTGTAATGCTGACCTATATACCCTATCTGTAATGCTGGGCTATATACTGTATCTGTAATGATGACCTATATAACCTATCTGTAATGTTGGGCTAGCTATATACCATATCTGTAATGCTGGGTTATATACTGTATCTGTAAAATTGAGCTATATAGCCTGATTTTTGAGACTGAGCTATATAGTCTGTCCTGTGATTCTGGGGCTGTATACTCTGTACTGTGATTCTGGGGCTGTATACTCTGTCCTGTGATGCTGAGCTGTATACTCCTGACACAATGGGTGGAAGCAAATGGAATACAGAGGATTGAGTGCGTGGATTCTATAAGGGGTGGGGCTTATGAGAAGTGGGAGGGGTCAAATAAGCAGGGTCTGGCGCCCCCATCCTAAAACTTCATAAACTGCCACTGATAAGTACCAGCATATGATGATATCAACTTCTGTCCTCCCTGTTATCTGTCATTACAGCAGCACTGTCATTTGTCATCTATCATTGTAGCAGAACTTACACAGTGAAATAAAGAGGAAGCATGAGGAGCCAATCAAGCTCCTCTTCATGCACATGTGAAGACCAGGGAACGTGCTGAGAGGCGGAGAGAGAAGAGTGAGATTATTGCTGCTCCTTCTCTGTCCAATCAGTTGGCCACAAGAGTGGAGGTGACATCACTATTTAATAAATACTGTAACGGTCACCACCGTTTACGACCTTCCATCAACCACGACAGCTTATCGACACTCCAACCAACAGGACCCGATCCATCCCATTTCCCAGAATAAGACGAGACACACAGCTCTGTGCTTTCTGGTTTCAAAATGAATGACAATGGTTTCTTAGCTTGCTTATATGCAGTACAACAGGTTACAGTAATCACAGGAACAATCAAACTCTCCACCCCCCTCATCACACCATGGGGGGGGGGCTTCAATCACATTCTTTTACATAATGATATTCAGAGTTAATTATCCCCCAGATGTTACGTCGCCGACAAGTACATTCCACACATAAACAGTATACATAATGAGAGGTCTAGGAGCCAGGCTGACTCTCAGTTTCAATCCACAGAAGCAGTCTTAGTTAGCATCTCAACAGCCTCACACAATGGAAGGCCTTTCAAGAGCCAGCCTCATTTAACATGTCAACAGTCTACACAGAGATGAGTCATAGAATAAACCAACACTTTGCAATATCTCAGATCCTGCAATATGAGCTATCAGTAATGTCCCCTGTCCTGTAATTTAGGATATAATTTCTCAGTCACCCTATGGTCCTATCGGACATAAGGTGACCCTAACATAAGACTCCTTGGTGACGCCGGTACAGGAGTACCCCTCATCCTTCCAAAGTCTCTGCTTGTCACGGGTCATTCCGTTACAAATACTAACATAGAAAATGATGCCTCCGTGCTGTATTGTCTGGCAGAGGTGTATGAATCACAGATTTACAGATAAGACAATTACCTTATAAACATTTCTATTCCTATCTCAGTTTATTGAGCTGGTTTTCTGCACTTTAGATTTAACAAATAATAATATTGTAATACCTTTTCCACTTGGAATAGAGAACAGCGGAAGCGCAAAGAGGTTTAAAATGACCAAGATTAGCTTTTTTCTACAGTATTTATATTTACGGGATTTCTCATGCTAAGAATTAATTCCTTCTCTGAGGAGCAGAATAAACAAAATGTTCACATAAAACCAAAACTATTTGAAAACATTCCAATTGCTCTTTAGCAAAAAGAAAAAAAAAACACAGCAAAAACTAACATTATTATTATTATTATTACTTATAGCACTGTACAAGATAAAGCTGCCCATGCACCATCTGAGAATATGTGGCCTTCTCCCGCCCGACATCCTTCGATTAAAAAATTCATGGTGTTGGGCAAAAATAATTTTCGTGGACAGCAGCTGATGCCAATCAGATTCAGCTGCTACTTGGGTAGTATGACAGGCGGCGGCATCAGTTGTCATACTACAATAACCCAGCAGGGGGATTAATACATCCATTCTATACAGTGCAGAGCAGGGATCTAACAGTGTATGCACAGCTTTAGTGGTACATAGATATACACAAATATACTACCAGGCTATAAAGCCTTTTTCCAGTACATACATCTATAAGTAGACAAATGTGGTTTGTTTTTTTCCAAATAAACATTCCGACAAATTTTTCATATTCAGAGATTTGGATATATCCAAATAACCGAATTACAGTATAAACAAAGTTCACTAAATGCTCCGAATAACTAAACTAAATTTGTCCAACTTTACAAAATTGTAATTTTAATTTTAATCAAATTTTACATTGAATTTCATTCGAATTCAAACTACATATTTCTGAAATCAAAGACTGTGTGTGTGTTATAAGTACCATTTTGAAATAATGCTGTTTTAAATAAAGCGGTTGTATGAGCTAACCAAAAAAACAACAAAAAAAAAACAAAACATGTAAGGCAAAGGCAAAGTGAGCCAGTATGCATTCATTATGAAATAGTTACCTTAGAACGAAGCGCCTGCATCGCCTCCCGGTCACCACTGAGGGAGCTGACATGTTGCCTGGGCATTTCTTCCGTGTTGGCAGCTCCAGCAATGTGAGTGGCCAGAGCTGCGGTGATGTCACTCCCGCGCATGAGCACGGGAGTCCTCCGTTTCGGCAAGGAGCTGTGATTTTCTGGTAGCATCCGCCGGACCTTCAGAGCGCATGCTCCGCTGACGTCAGCGGCTGCATGCAAGGTGAATATCTCCTAAACCGTTAAGGTTTAGAAGATATTCATTTTACTTACAGGTAAGCCTTATAGGTACTGTATACCTGTAGGTAAAAATGTGCATGAGGAGGATACAACCGCGTTAAGGCAAAGGTGATTTAAAGTATCATTGCAATCAAAATGCACTTTTTTAAATGTAAACATTTTGGCTGCAACATTCGAATAAAAAAAAAAATGTATCGATTCAATACATAAACTAATTTTTCCATCATGCACATGTTTAGCTGTAAGGAAAAAAGCTGCACCACAATTATAAGACTTACCGTAGACAGAGCCTTCCCCATCTATCTTGCAGTACAGTAAATAATATACTATCAAAAAATCTGTTTTATGGCACTTCTTGTAAACTATGTAAAGATAAAGTGCATGGGTTGAGTTTCTCATTGATTCTTACTCTGAATGGTCTAAGGTTATCAGTGGTGTACCCCAAGGTTCAGTGCTGGGACCCTTACTTTTAAATATCTTTATAAATGATATTTGGTCTGGGATTAAAAGTACAATTTCTGTCTTTGCAGATGACACCAAGCTATGCAGTGGAATAACGTCCTTAGGCCGCGTACACACGGTCGTTCCAAACCGATGAGAATAGTCCGACGGGCCATTTCCATCGGTTCACCGATGAAGTGGCCTGATGGTCTGAAGTGCGTACACACCATCGTTCCAAAAACCGATCGGGTCAGAACGTGGTGAATTCAAACACACGACGTGCTGAATAAAACGAAGTTCAATGCTTCCAAGCATGCGTCGACTTGATTCTGAGCATGCGCGGGCTTTGAACCGATGCTTTCTGTACTAACCATCGGTTTGGACCGATCGGGCAGCGGGCCATCAGTTCGATTTTGAAGCATGTTTTAAATTTTGGACCGAAGGACAAAAGACCGATGGGCTATACACACGGTCGGGTTGGACCGATGAAACTGAACCTCGGTCCATTCTCATCAGTTTTGTCCGACCGTGTGTACGCGGCCTTACAGGATGTCTCCAATTTACAAGCCGACCTCAATGCTCTGTCTAATTGGGCGACTATGTGGTAGATGAGGTTTAATGTTGAGAAATGTAAAGTTATGCACTCGGGGGCTAAGAATATGCATGCATCATACATACTAGGGGGAGTACAACTGGGGGGATCTGTAGTGGAGAAGGATCTGGGGGTTTTGGTAGATCATAAGCTCAATAATGGCATGCAATGCCAAGCTGCGGTTTCCAAAGCGAGCAAAGTCCTTTCTTGTATAAGAGAGGTATGGACTCCAGAGAGAGATATAATTTTGCCCCTGTACAAATCATTAGTAAGACCTCATCTGGAATATGCAGTTCAGTTTTGGGCCCCAGTTCTCAAAAAGGATATCGGAGAACTGGAGAAAGTGCAGAGAAGGGCAAGCAAACTGATAAGAGGCATGGAGGAGCTCAGCTATGAGAAAAGATTAGAGCAACTGAATATGTTTTCTTTCTTGAGAAGAGGAGATTAAAGTGGAGGTTCCATCAAAAAAACTATTTTGCTTTAAACTGTAGCTTACGACAAAAAAAAAAAGAAACCTTTTTGTTTACTCATCTGGAAAAGCCTGTTGCTATGCGGTCCCACAAAATCTGCCTTTGAAACCACCTAGGATTCTGACATCATCTCCCTCTAATGCTCCTGGGAAATGTGTGTCATCATTTCCCAGGATGCAGTGCGCTGTCCAATTATCACTCCCCATCCAAGACTTCCAGGAAGTAAGTGCCTGTAGGCTTCACAATGCCCACAAGCAAAATGACAACGGTGTAGATATAGTTTTATAAACTATCTTTTTTTAATATCTATGCAGATCGGCGGCGGATTGTAAAATAGTAAGTGACCAGATTGATATTATAAAAACGCAGGATGAAAGGACATACATTTAAAAAATGCTAATTGTGGTTGGAACTCCGCTTTAAGGGGGATATGATCACTATATATTAATACATAAGTAGTCCATATAGTGAATTTGGTGTTTAGTTATTCACCCTTTTTTTTTTTTTATGGTGGTTGAACTGGATGAACTTTTGTATTTTTTCAACCAGTTTCACTATGTAACTATGTCTATTCCAGCAAAATAAAGCCTTGACTTGCTAGTACCTACCTGTAGGAAAAGGGCTCTTGGGAGATGAAGTTCTGGGAGCATGCCTATGTCAGTAGGAACTGACCTAACAGCAGCTGCCCCTGATGCTGATGTCGCATGGAATATTTCTCACTTTTGGAACAAGTTCAAAGAAAACAATAATGCTCAGACATACACTAGAAGAGTTTGGGGGTAAATTTGAGTCATGCCTATACAAATCTTTTGACGATTGAACTCAGGTTACAATTAAACAATTGGACAAGTCCTGTTTGTATTTTTGACTAGCCCCATCCACTTTCTGGTGATCTTTTTCCTAAAATTGGGTGAGGTTGTGGTGTGTTATAATCTTGCCTTATAATTGAACTGGGCATAGCTAAATCTATCCTTGTCATAGTTTGTTTTCTTTTTTTTTTTTACAAACTTTTATTATTGAAAATAAATGGTGGTACAAATTCATAAAATTAAGGCATATACAGAAAAAAAGATAAAACATATGAGAAGTCTATTTGTGTACATACTATAAAACAGCGTGTAAGGGCCACAGTCAATTATTCATATTGACATAGTTTGTTTTCTTCAATGTCTGTCAGTCTCTGTTTGATCTCTGAGCACTAAATTGTATCTTTGTTATGTATCTATCATTATTGATATTAGGGTTGTCCCGATACCACTTTTTTAGGACTGAGTACAAGTACCGATACTTTTTTTCAAGTAGTCGCCGATACCGAATACCGATACTTTTTTTAAATGTGTCCCCAAATGCAGCCATGTCCCCCCACAGAATCACAGATGCAGCCATGTCCCTCTAGCCATGTCCCCCCACAGATGCAGCCATGTCCCCCCACAGATGCAGCCATGTCCCCCCCCATTATCCAGCCATGTCTCCCCCCCATTATCCAGCCATGTCTCCCCCCCCATTATCCAGCCATGTCTCCCCCCATTATCCAGCCATGTCTCCCCCCATTATGCAGCCATGTCTCCCCCCATTATGCAGCCATGTCTCCCCCCATTATGCAGCCATGTCTCCCCCCATTATCCAGCCATGTCTCCCCCCATTATGTAGCCATGTCTCCCCCCCATATCCCGCTTACCTGCATCCCCGCTACCGCCGACTGTGCAGTGCGGGCCCAAGACATTGTGCTGCCTGGGACCAAGAATGAAATGCTGTCCCCCCCCAAATAAATCACGCCCACCAAAAGGCCCCCACATTCATGATTTTATATCATGATAACTAAAGGGGACACGTCATGGCTCTATACATGTATAAAAGGAGGGGGCCGACGGGAGTTGCTGACACAGAGGGGGCCGACGGGGGTTGCTGACACAGAGGGGGCTGAAAGAGAGGGTGCTGACGGGGGTTGCTGACACAGAGGGGGCCGACGGGGGGTTGCTGACACAGAGGGGGCCGACGGGGGGGTTGCTGACACAGAGGGGGCTGACGGGGGTTGCTGACACAGAGGGGGCTGACGGGGGTTGCTGACACAGAGGGGGCCCCACATTCATGATTTTATATCATGATAACTAAAGGGGACACGTCATGGCTCTATACATGTATAAAAGGAGGGGGCTGAAGGGGGTTGCTGACACAGAGGGGGCCGACGGGGGTTGCTGACACAGAGGGGGCCGACGGGGGTTGCTGACACAGAGGGGGCTGACAGAGAGGGGGCTGACGGGGGTTGCTGACACAGAGGGGGCTGACGGGGGTTGCTGACACAGAGGGGGCCCCACATTCATGATTTTATATTATGATAACTAAAGGGGACACGTCATGGCTCTATACATGTATAAAAGGAGGGGGCTGAAGGGGGTTGCTGACACAGAGGGGGCCGATGGGGGTTGCTGACACAGAGGGGGCCGACGGGGGTTGCTGACACAGAGGAGGCTGACAGAGAGGGGGCTGACGGAGGTTGCTGACACAGAGGGGGCCGACGGGGGGTTGCTGACACAGAGGGGGCCGACGGGGGGTTGCTGACACAGAGGGGGCCGACGGGGGGTTGCTGACACAGAGGGGGCTGACGGGGGTTGCTGACACAGAGGGGGCTGACGGGGGTTGCTGACACAGAGGGGGCTGACGGGGGTTGCTGACACAGAGGGGGCCGACGGGGGTTGCTGACACAGAGGGGGCCGATGGGGGTTGCTGACACAGAGGGGGCCGACGGGGGTTGCTGACACAGAGGGGGCTGACATAATAAAAAAAAAGTATATATATAATATATATATATATATATTTCTGTTACCTCCATACATGAGAGCTCTTATCTTTGAACTGTTGTGCGGCACCACCAGCTATTTCAGATATATCAATTTAAAAATGTTATTGCAAGCAAATTATAGCTGTTTTATGATAAAACAGCTATAATTTGCTTGCAATAACATTTATAATTTATATAACTGAAATAGCTGGTGGTGCTGCACAACAGTTCAAAGATAAGAGCTCTCATGTATGGAGGTAACATAAATACTTTTATGCTGGTTATTACCTTCCTTAAACAAAGTGCCCTACCTTTCCTGTGGCAGAGGCACTGGCGGGCAAAATATGGTATCCGATGATGGTAGCTGTTCTTCCGAGAGTCACTGACTCCACCCCCCGGGAGCAGGGAGTTGAGCATGTAGCCGGCGGCGCCGTGAACTACAACTCCCATAACCCCTAGCGGCGACCATCTCACGCGACGTCACCTGACAGACTGACGTGAGTCAGGATTTCATCGCTGCTTCGGCGGCGGCCAGAAACTCCAGTACAGACACAGGCAGCGGAACGGGCTGGCAGGGGTGTCAGAATGCGGCTCCCCTAAATGTGTAATACGCGCCGGGAACATTACAGCTTAGAATAGCTGTAATGATTGGCGCCACGCATAGTCACTCCCCCTCGCTCGTAATTGGACAGTTCATTGGACAGAATTGGACAGTTCACCCGAGCAAGGGGGAGTGCCAATCATTACAGCTATTCAAAGCTGTAATGTTCCCGGCGCGTATTACACAGTCGGCGGAAGCGGGGATGCGGCGAACGAAGGCGGGAATGTAGCATGTCGGTGACGGCGGCGGCGGCGCGGGGGGGGGGAAGTATTCTATTTGGGTATCGGGGGTATTTGCGGGAGTACGAGTACTCCCGCAAATACTCGGAATCGGTCCCGATACCGATACTAGTATCGGTATCGGGACAACCCTAATTGATATATTAAAAGACAGAAAACATTTATGGAAGAGAAAAACCTCTTCCAAATGTAGGGATTTTTACGTGAGAAATGTCAATTGTTGTAATAAGGTAAGTACACCAAACACAGAAGGTTTACAAAATGATCAAAAGTTTTAATATATAGTTCATAAAAACAATTATAAACATGAATTGGACCACAATAGTTACAAAAAGTAAAATATAGTATGCAGATTGCCAACTAGTTTCACACTTTAGTGCTTCGTCAGGGCCTTGCAACTTATTCTTTTTGAGTTAAGTGGTCTGTGTGTGACATTATTGATATATGTCAAAAGCTTTCAGCCCAGGTCCATCAGCCCATTCAATTTCTTTGGATGCAATTAAAGTAGCACTAAAGTCAAAATGTATTTATTCAGAATATAGTAAGGTAGGATTATAACCCTGTAATTTTTTGGGGAGAATTTTCTTCACTTCCTGTCCCATTGTCAAAACAGGAAGTGAGAGGAAGTGAGAGGAAGTCCCTTTAAAATCGAGGGAATCCCTGATTGTCATAAGAGTCACTAGAACTAGTTTCCCCTCATTTCCTGTTCTGGTGACAACTCAAAATTTAGGATTTACTTTCACTCTAATTAAGAGGGTCAGCCTTCCTAATGGGGGGAAAAAAAGCAATAAACCCTTACAGACCTGTTCTAATCCATCTCCAAAAAAAAAAAAGTTTTGTCTTTAGTTATACTTTAAAGCGGTTATTCACTGCATCCACTGCATCTGAGCACTACAAACCAAAAACACAATTTATCCAGTTGCCCTCCAGAAGATTTTACTCCTTTCATGACCAAGCCATTTTTTGCTATTCGCCACTGTGCTACTTTAACTGACAACGGTCATGAAACACTGTACTCAAACACAATTTATGGCCTTCTTTTTTTAACACAAACAGAGCTTTCTATAGAGGTGGCAGGAGGATGGTTGGGAAGGGCGGGGGTCACCAAAATGCACCTTCCCCTAAGTAGACAAAAATCCTTGCACCGAACCTTACCGTAACCTACATGATTATACTGTCCTGTATAATTCTATAACACTTTTTTGAATGTCCCCAGAATAGGACTAGATTCTTCCAATGGGGACACTAGTTCTGATGACCCTTGTGACAACAAGGGATTCCCTCACTTTGGAGGGATTTCCTCTCACTTCCTGTTTTGGCTATGGGACAGGAAGTGAAGGGAAATGTCACCAATGGGACAAAAATGGCCAAAAAAAACTGTTAGTGGTTAAAATCTGCTCTCCAAATTGAAAAAAATGGAACTGTCTGGTTTCAGATGGTCTCAGAAATGTGCCTCTATGCGGGTGTCTTTCATGGGAGGATTCCAACAGTGTCATTGTCCCTATAAGATCTTGTATTTGAGAAGTTGAGCTTTCTTGAGTTGTATGCCACGTTCTGTAAATATCCAAACAAGGACGCACTTCAAAGCCTCCTATTGCAATTGTAAAGAAGTGTTATCTCCTTAATGGTCAGAAATAGTCAATGTTTCCAGTTCAAGTGACATAATTAATATTTGGAAATGAAATGTAATGAAAAAAACCTTTAGAGAATCTCAATGCACTTTATAGATATTTGAAATAATGATGACTCAGATAATGGGGTATATTATTTCATTAAAATTGAGATTTAAGCATTTTAAGGCATTCTATACTGGATGTCCCACTCTATTATCCTTGTTCTGTTTGACCAGATTGATAAGTTGTGACCTGTTTATAACTGCAGTATCCTCTACTGAACTTCCTGTCGATTACATCCTCCATATGCTAATGTGCATATTGTGTCGGAGACCTGTGGCCTGAGGAGACATTATCTTGACGGGGAAGGCAGGATTTGCTGGAGGCAAAAGACTTGTGTCCAATAGATCACTCTTTTTTAGCTTTGCTAATGTATTATTTGATGATCATAAAGAACAATAGGCTACTGTATGCATACTGTACATTATGAGCCTACATAATATCACTCTGTGACATCTACAATGATCATCTGTTTAGCTATTCTGTAGCATTTCCGTGACCTCCAGACAGAAGGGCACACCGGACCCCAGCAATTACTAACATTCCAATGAAATGGCCTACATAAGCTCTCCTGCTCTAGTAATTAGAGGGTCGAACTGATTGTAACAACAGAAAATCAATATATATTAACCAGTGACAAAACTAAACAAAATAATTACAGTAGTAGCAGCAAGAGCTATCTGGCACTGTACTGAAGGAAGACAATAGAGAAATCATAGAATTAAAGACCATTTACACGTATGTTCTTTAGGCCCCGTACTCACGACCAAACATGTCTGCTGAAACTGGTCCGCAGACCAGTTTCAGCAGACATGTTTGGCCGTGTGTTGGCCCGAGCGGACCATTTTGGGACGGATCGGACAGGTTTCCAGCGGACAACTGTTTCCCGGACTTGTTTTAAAACAGTCCGCTGGAAACCTGTCCGCCCGGACATGTACGGTCGTCTGTACAGACCTACCGTACATGTCCTGCCGCCCGCATCCCTCGCATGCGTCGAATGACTTTGACGCATGCGTGGAAGCATTTTTAAGGCGGCCCGCCCACGTCGCCGCGTCATTGTCGCGGCGACACCGCGTCATCGACGCGGCGACACCGCGGACACGCCCCGCGTAATGTTTACGCGCGGGCTTCTGTTCGATGGTGTGTATAGCCATCGAACAGAAGTCCCCGGGCAGTCCCCGGCCAGACATGTCCGATGGAAACGGTCTGCAGACCGTTTTCAGCGGACATGTCCTGTCGTGAGTACTCGGCCTTAGACAAACTTTTTCACACCTAAAACTGAATCTTAAAGTGAATATGTGCTTTGTCCATGTAGGACCACGCAACAGAGTTACTTTTATGCCAGGCTCTCCCCCTCACTTATGCCTACCTTTACTTTGCTCACCCAACCCTTTGTTGGTCACTGGGAGCAAAGAGAAATACCCTTTACCTCTGTGCATTGGGATCACGTGACTCACTCTCTTCTTTTTACATGCCAGTGCTGGTGCTTGACCATTGGCAACTCAGGCACCCAGAACCTGGGAGCAGGTGTAACGTCTTCAGAATTATGTAAGCTTCAACCGGAGGATACACTGGGATTTTTCTTGTGACTAATGTGACTTCATCAGTGATAAAGGGGTTGTAAAGGTACATTTTTTCCCCCTAAATAGCTTCCTTTACCTTACTGCAGTCCTCCTTCACTTACCTCATTCTTCTATTTTGCTTTTAAATGTCCTTATTTCTTCTGAGAAATCTTCACTTCCTGTTCTTCTGTCTGTAACTCCACACAGTATTGCAAGGCTTTCTCCCTGGTGTGGAGAAAGCCTCTTGAGGGGGCGAGCAGGAGTGTCAGGACGCCCACTAACACAGAGCTCCTTTCTCTATCTGCAAAGTAGAGAGTGTCCTGACCCTCCTGCTCGCCCCCTCCCCCCTCAAGAGGCTTTCTCTACACCAGGGAGAAAGACTTGCATTACTGTGCATAGTTACAGACAGAAGAACAGGAAGTGAGGATTTCTCAGAAGAAATAAGGACATTTAAAAGCAAAATCGAAGGATGAGGTAAGTGAAGGAGGACTACACTAAGGTAAAGGAAGCTTTTTAGGGAATTTATTTTTTTACCTTTACAACCCCTTTAACTTCATCAGTGTGCCATGTGCTTTTGGCATTGCTACCGTCTGAATTTGCTTCTACATTCTGTTAAAGTTTTTCCAATATTCTGTTCCACATCTTATCTGCCTTGGCTGTTCCAGCAGACTCACAGGGCCAGATTCACAAAAGGGTATCCCTGTTTCTATCTATGCGGCTGATTCATAGAATCAGTTACGCATAGATATCCCTAAGATCCGGCAGGTGTAATAGTTTTACACTGTCGGATCTTAGGATGCAATACCGCGGCCGCCGCTGGGGGCATTTCTCGTTGTAAACCAGTGTCGGGTATGCAAATTAGCACTTACGGAGATCCACAAAGGTTTTTCCCTTTGTGAAGTCGCCGTAAGTGTTAGTTTGCCGTCGCAAAGATAGGGTACCTTTTACAAAGTGTAAAGTTAGTACACCATGTAAAATTATACCCGTCTTTCCCGCGTCGCTGTTAAATTTTTTTTAAATTTTTTATTTTTCCCGCCGCAACTCTTTTTTACCCGTCGCGATTCACAAAACCTCGGCGCAACGTAACTTTGCGCAAAGCACGTCGGGAAAATAGCGTCGGGAGCATGCGCAGTACGTCCGGCGCGGGAGCGCGCCTAATTTAAATGGGACTCGCCGATTGGAATTGGCCCGCCTTGCGGCGGTGTAACTTAAATCGGAAAAGTTACGTTGCGCCCGCTGGTTGTGAATCTGGCCCACAGTTCTTAGTAAATCAGTATTTGGCCTGTTTAAAAAAATTAAGAAGAGAGTTCATAAAGCAGAGTCAACCCTATGTTAGAAAGACATCTTAAGAATAGAACTTTGGGCAAATCTGAATTTGAAGTAATTGAGCTGATCTACTGCAATTAAAAGCTTACTTTGGAGAGCTAGTTTTCTACTCCATTATGCTTAACACATTGGAAAACTCTTTCTTCCAAATGAACAGCTATATAGTCTCACTCCTATACATCAAGGACAATTTCTGCTTGCCCAGTGGCAAGGTGCCACCCAGTAATCAAATTTCACCTAGTCCATCAGGAACTGGATGAAATTCACTTTTTGTATGGTCTTTATTCTGCACTAGCAGTACAATCCCAACACAGGGGTGAAAGGTGGGGGCAAGGAGAATAGCCACTACTAAAAACATTAAGGAACTAGTTGAAATTACTTTAATCAGAAGACTCCAGTTGGGGTTTTTCCACTTGAGGCCCCCCTGGAATAAAACCCCTTGGGAATAAAACCCCCTGGGAATAAAACCCCCTGGTAAGAGTTCAGTGTTGCCAACAGTCTGTAAATATATGAATAATCTGTAAGATTATATAACACTTCTGTGCCTTTCTGTTCTGTCCGGATTTAACTTCATATTGTCCATAGTAAAACTTGGCTTAGCTATCAATCAGCATTGCACAAGTAGAAGACTGGCAAGATATACAGACAATTTATGTTGGATGTCATGTGCTGTGTAATGAAACCTCCTTCTGACCTTGTTCATTTCTTTCTTACCTTCCCCTCCTTGCTGATGTGATAGAGATGAAGGCCACAAAAGGCATCATTCAGCCAAGGAAACACTTGTGAACCTTGTAAGGGGAAAATATGGACACTAAACAGTAATGATTAATAGACTTCCTATGGTCCTGCCTGATGGCCTCCATATTATTAAAAGTTTTTTTGAATCAATTATGAGAATTTTTTTTAATAGTTTTTACAGTTCTGCTTTGAACGTAATGTTGCTTTTTCAGCTGTACCATATGCAATTATGTTTGGGAAAAGATTATTATTATCTGGGACAATATAAGTCTTATTTAGAGCTGCACTTTCTCTACAGCACTGGACCAGTGTAACCAGGAGGATGGTTGTAATGATTGCAATAAATTACTCAGTGCTCACAATTTAATGTGAAAATTCACGTAAGTTGCATAAGTCAGATAGCCAGCACTTCAGAGTCCCTTCCTTAGGGTCGCTCAGTGACCAGTCATCAAGGGAGCAGTATGCCCTCCTGTGCAGACATACACCATATTGTAAAAAGTATTGGGAGACTTGCATTTACACGCACATGAACTTTAATGGCATCCCAGTCTTAGTCGGTAGGGTTCAGTTGGCCCACTCTTTGCAGCTATAACAGCTTCAACTCTTCTGGGAAGGCTGATCACAAGGTTTAGCAGTGTGTCTATGGGAATGTTGCTTTCTACACTGGTGTGCCGTTATGTTGGAACAGTAAGGGGATATCCCCAAACTGTTCCCACAAAGTTGGCAGCATGAAATTATCCAAAATGTCTTGGTATGCTGATACCTTAGGAGTTCCCTTCACTGGAACTAAGCGGCCCAGCTCAACCCCAGAAAAAACAACCCCAAACAACGATCCCCCTTCCACCAAATTAGAATAGGAGGGTCAGCTACTGATTTATGAATATTTATTAGACCCCAGCTAATCCCTGGGAAGGTGGCTGGAGAGGTGATAAATGTTTTCAGAGGCCTACTAAGGCCCTGTACACACGATCAGTCCAAACTGATGAAAACGGACTGAAGTTCAGTTTCATCGGTCCAAACCGACCGTGTGTGGGCCCCATCGGTCAGTTGTCCTTCGGTCCAAAAACAGAGAACTTGCTTTAAAATTGGACCGATGGACGCCTGACCGATAGGTCAAAACCGATGGTTAGTACGCAAAAGCATCGGTTCCAAACCCGGGCATGCTCAGAATCAAGTCGACGCATGCTTGGAAGCATTGAACTTTTTTTTCTGCACGTCGTTGTGTTTTACGTCACCGCGTTGGACTCGATCGGTTTTTGAACTGATGGTGTGTAGGCACATCAGACCATCAGTCAGCTTCATCGGTTAAACAATGAAACTGAACTTCAGTCCGTTTTCATCAGTTTGGACTGATCTTGTGTACAGGGCCTTAGAGTGTTCTTGTGCTGGGCCTGCTACCCCTGGGGTGTAGTATGTGTACTAAAGGTGCTGTTTGGGCCTCAGCAGATGCTGGGCTGAGGCCCTAAAGAAGATATGCTAAAAAGGAATTTTGCTGGAGGGCAGCGTTTTGCAGTCTGGTTTGGAGAAGGCTTTTTGTCTCCCTTAGGACGTTTTGAGTAGGACCTGGCTTTGGACTCAGGTGTGCATGTGCTAGAAGGAAATGAGTACCAGAGGTTACTGGATGGACTGAGTCTGCACTTACAGAGACCTAGAATTTCTGGCCAGACTTTATTGCCTTTACTCACGGTTGTTTCAAGAGAATTTTGTAAGAAGTTTGTCCTTCTGTTGATCTCCTCTATTGTGTTGGAGTATCTGGACCTTTAATTCCCCCTTCTGTTCCAGCTTCTGCAAATAAATTCCACAAAAATACATCTCCCAGACTGAGCCTGTGTTGTCGGCGTGCTTAGAACTGCGAAAGGAAACAGGAAAACACCGCTCGGGTGAGTAGATCCAGGTGAGCGAAGTGGAGGGCTCCTCCCCAAGGGTGAAAGCCACGGCTCGCCTGCCATATAAGATGCTTAGGACTGTGACAGGGAGCCTCTGTACAAGCAAGGGAGTCCTTGGCATCTTCTCATCGGCTCTTGCAATGGTAACGTACCCTGCTATCACCCCACTTCTGAACGGCTGGCATCTCCATCATCTTCCATTGGCGATGGAAAACTAGAAAGGTTGGGACTTTACATGAGGAGCCGGGTATAAGCCGAACACCTCCATTCCCCGTAATTGAACAAAGATTTAAAGTCCCACTTTTGTCTCTCTTTGTTCATCTTCCATTGGCGGCCATTCTTCCCATCAATCATCAATGTAAGGCAGGGTGGCAAACTCAAATTCATCGGGGGCCGCATCAGCAATATGGTTACCCTCAAAGGGCCGGGTGCGCTAGGTATACAGTGCAGGGGTCAGGATTGCGCTATGTATACAGTGCATGGGTCAGGATTGCGCCTAAAAATTCTTCACATCTGTACTCTCTCCTACCTTCCTACCTGGACCAGCTCTGGTACCTCCCTGTATAGGCAGCTCCCTCCCTTTGTATTGTGCTATAGTACCTTTTTTTATCGGGCTATAGTGGTACCATCCCTCTGTGGGCGGATCTCCTGTGTTATCAGTATGTTTTTTTACGATAACTGTAAAATAGCAGCACACAGTGCAAAACTGCCAGCAATCTCTGCCACTATCAACATTCAGTGGCATGCAAAAAAAGCCGGCATTGCTGGCTGGAAGGGCTGGGGAGGCGGGGTGGAGGTGGAGACGGGGCAGTGGCGGAGGCAGAGAAGGAGGCGGGCACCAGATCGGCATTGTAAGCTGTCATGGCTGCAGAAAGAGCGGAGGAGGCGGTGGATGCGGAGACAGGGCGGAGAAGGAGACGGGCACCAGATCGGCATTGTAAGCCGTCATGGCTGCAGAACGAGCGGAGGCGGCGGTGGAGGCAGAGACAGGGTGGAGAAGGGGGCGGGCACCAGATCGTCATTGTAAGCCGTCATGGCTGCAGAATGAGCGGAGGCGGCGGTGGAGGCGGAAACAGGGCGGAGGAGGAGGCGGGCACCAGAGCGGCATTGTAAGCCGTCTTGGCTGCAGAAAGGGAGGCGGAGACAGGGCGGCATTGGAGGCGGGGGCGGAGGCGGAGATAGAGCGGCACAGAGTAAGGGGAATATGTAATTCCTGCTCAGACTGGCCGCGCCGATCGCTGAAACCTGGCAAAATTAGGTGGCTGCTGTGCGGGCCACATTACAAGGTCCGGTGGGCCGGATTCGGCCCGCGGGCCTTGTGTTTGCCACCCCTGATGTAAGGTGTATTTTTCCCAGTGACTTGTGATGAACTGGTTTTACTAAAGGTTCCACTAGTCCTGAAAATTATTTCAAGGGTTCATACCTTTTGAATGAAATAAAACGTAAATGTAAAGTTAGGGCATTCCTGTAAAATACTTTCCATTTGTATTCAATCAGGCAGACATTGGCACTGCAAAGTTGTTGGAAAGTCTAAAAGGAGAATGTACAATGGTAACGTGTGTGGTTTGACATTTGGAAAGTACAGAGTCCTTAGCAGCTTAAACAAGTTTTTCAACTGAACAAACAAAGCCTAGCTACATTTATTCTTATTAGGTGGAGAGAATTACTACTCTGCTTACATTAAATATTCCACAGTCACACATCACGCCATGAAAAGCTGAAATATTGCGTCCTTATGCAAGCTGTCATTCTCTTTGCTTTTGAAATCTCTGTTACCACATTGCAGTGTCCGTCTCTGCTCCTTTTCTACAGAGCGGCAATATGTTCTGCTCGCTGTCCTATAACAAACAGTGTGAGATGCTTCATTTGCATATCACTCAACACCTGCTGCTATCAACCAAATGAATTAAAGGGTGTGGGTGCCAGCTGCTATATTTTACCCGCTCATATGAAATATGGTGAGAAATCACAACTATTCATATATGGTGTAATATGAAAAATTCCCTTAAAGTGGAGTTCCACCCATTTTTTTATGTTTGTCTGTGCTGCATGCCCTAATCTCATAGTGTTCAGAATGGACAATTTTTATTTATTTTGTTGCTTGTAAATACCTTTATTTTGTAGTCCATCATTACTTCCTCCTCCTCCTTATTAGCCTAGGCTATTAAGTCACAAGGCTATTCGCAAGGGTTTCTGGAATAGGCATCATGTATCCCAGTACTCCTTGCAAATAGCCTATTTGCATAGAGAAGGGGCGGCAACTTCCTCTGACACTCCCGTTGCTAGGGAAACCTGACTGAAACCTATTACATCGCTTGTGCAGCACTGAGCATGTGCGAGATCTGCAAGGCTGAAATCCTGGAAGTCATACAGTCTGGCTTCATGATGCCCACACTTAAGATGGCCACGGTCTATTTCTAAATTATAAACAAACTAAATGCTCTAACAACCTAACAAAACGGACCTTAGTTTACAGACCAACTTTACTAGATTACATTAAGCTTGTGTATTACAGGGGTATTTATATTTAAAAAGTGAAATTGTGTCCGGAACTCCGCTTTAAGCTTTAATTGTCTCGAAAGTGGATTCTGCATTTGGAAAAGTTCTTTATTTGGTGTATATTTGCATGTTAGAATTAATCTGTAGAAGGACTATAGTTCCGAAAACTGCCATCGAAAAATTACCCTTTTTTCATGGCTAGAGTTGGCTAATGCAGTACATTTTGTTATTTGTGTCTAAAATTTGGTAAATGTACTGAACAAATGCATTTGGTTTTATACAAATGTTGCTGTTTATTTCTGTGTTGGATTGTTTAAAGTGATTCTAAAGGCAGATAGCCGGATTCAGAAAGACTTACGACGGCGTATCAGTAGATACGCCGTCGTAAGTCCGAATGTGTGAGATACGCCTCACTGTTGCTAAGATACGACCGACGTAACTCTCCTACGCCGTCGTATCTTATGTGCATATTTACGCTGGCCGCTAGGGGCGTGTACGTGGATTTACGCATCTAATATGTATATGAGCAAGATACGCCGATTCACAAACGTACGTACGCCCGTCGCAGTAAGCTACGCCGTTTACATAAGACATAAGCCGGCGTAAAGATAAACCACCAAAAAGATGGCGCAGCCCATGCAAGGTATGGACGACAGAACAGCAGTCGTATTTTACGTTGTTTGCGTAAGCGTACGTTAATGGGGCTGGGCGTAGGTTACGTTCACGTCGAAACCATTGAGCCGACGTCGTTTCGTAGGGAGTATTTGCGACGTGATTCTGAGCATGCGCACGCATTCGCCATACGAACGGCCCTCATTTACATGGGGTCACGGTTAATTTAAATGTAGTTCGCCCACTACATGCCGACTTTGAATTAGGCGGGGTTACGCCGGCCCATTTGCGCTACGCCGACGTAACTTACGGAGCAAGTGCTTTGTGAATACTGTACTTGCCTCACTATGTTACGTTGGCGTAGTGCAAATGGGATGCGCTACGCCGGCCAAAAGATACGCCATTGTACCTGAATCTGGCCCAGACTGTTTATTTTTTATTTTTTTACCACCTTACTACTTCAGCCCCGAAAGAATTTACACCCCTCCGGACCAGAGCACGTTTTGCAATTCGGCACTGCGCTGCTTTAACTGACAATTGCGCAGTTGTGCGACGTTGCACCTAAACAAAATTGACGTCCTTATTTTCCCACAAATAAAGCTTTCTTTTGGTGGTATTTGATCACCTCTGCGATTTTTTTTGCGCTATAAACAAAAGAAGAGCGACAATTTTGAAAAAAAAGCAATATCTTCTACTTTTTGCTATAATAAATATCCCAAAGAAACCAGGGCCAGATCCACAGCCAGGCGGCGCAGCGGAACGTAACCTATTTAGGTTACACCGCCGCAAATTTTCGGGCAAAGTGCCCGATCCACAAAGCACTTACCTTGAAATTTGCGGCGGTGTATCCTAAATCCGTCCGGCGCAAGGCGGGCCAATTCAAATGGGGCAAGTCCCATTTAAATTAGGTGTGCTCCCGCGCCGGACGTACTGCGCATGCTCCCGACGCTATTTTCCCGACGTGCTTTGCGCTACGTTACGTTGCGCCGAGTTTTGTGAATCGCGACGTGTAAAAAAGAGATGCGGCGGGGAAAATTTTTTTTTTTTTTTAAATTTTACAGCGACGCGGGAAAGAAGGGTATACTTTTACATGTGAGAAAGGTCTATTGCGCTACTGCGAGTGTTGGAACGATAAATGTGTGAGAAAGGGTTAAGGTTACTGAAGCTGCTTAATCTAAAGGTGCACAAATACCATGAATAGAATATGAAAAAAAGTGATCAGCGCTACAGTGTAGACAAAAAACAAAATCAATATATAAATGCCAAAAACCTAGTATTCAGTGAGCCGTGCGGTCATCTGATGGGCTATATCAGCAAACAACACCCAAAACGTGATGCTATCAGATGGGCTGGAGGAGCCAAACCATAAAGTGGGAATTTCCTCTTGGGAGAGGAATGTGAAAACCAATGAAAGAAGTGGAAAAAAGGAAAAAAGGGGATGGACAATCAATATTACATAAGAAAATAGGTACTGCACAGGTCACTAAAGTCTATGAATGCATTAAGTGGGAATAGATGGGGTGTGAATCTTCTAGGTCAGGTGCATAAATCCAGCAGCAGTCTCACATTGCCCTTACCTTCATCCAGTGGTAAATTCACATAAAGGGCAAGTGCTGTCTTCTCCTGCTGTGGACTCAGCGTCACCGCCGCGTCCATTGCTGAGCGGGTTATTTAAAACTGTACCGCACTTTTAAGAAATAAAAAAGATTTGTTTATCTGAACGTGCTTCACCATCTTTGGCATCATTCCTTTTACACTGGGCCCTATTTGTAAACACGCACGGACCGGAGGACAGCACATCCGAGGATCATCCACTCCTTTGGAATATCAGTGGAGTCCGTTCGAGACGAGGATCGGTGACGCTGAGTCAACAGCAGGAGAAGACAGCACGTGCCCTTTATGTGAATTTACCACTGGATGAAGGTAAGGGCAATGTGAGACTGCTGCTGGATTTATGCACCTGACCTAGAAGCAGGGCCGTCTTTAATATGGTTTGGGCCCAGGGCAAACATTTTTTTTGGGCCCCCCTCCAGCTTATTTTGGGCCTGGCTGGTTCACATGTATGTTTTGGCGGTCCTCATTTGTGCAGGTACAGCATCCCATTGATTTGAATGGGCTGCCATGCCTTTGTTTCCTGCAGAAAAAAGGTGCATTCAGCATTTTAAAAATACAGTTGCCTTGAAATCCATTCTGCTTTTGCACCATGCTACTTACCTGCAGTTCTTGCGCACACACAAACGCACTGTGTTTTTAAAAGCGTGACCTAAACGTCTAAAGATGCAGCAAGTTTGACAGTGCGGGAACTGCAGATAAGTCACAGCAGACAGCAGAATGGACAGACAGTGCTGTATTTCACTGCTTGATGGGCATAAGCGTGCCGTGTGAGCAGCCTATTACATGAGGCATGCGCTTTTCATGAATGGGCTGCTGTGCCTGCGCAAATGTGGGCCGCCAAAACACATACATGTGAACCAGCCAGGCCCAAAATAAGCCCATCAAGCAGTTAAATACAGACAGTAATGCCATGTGCTCTGAGGCTTTACTCAGCCTGGACTGCAGGTCTGGTCTGTGATTTAAAGAGTTCCTCTATTTTACACATGACATGGCATGGTGCTAAAGCAGAATGGACAGACGGTGCTGTGACCCCATGCCATGCCATGTGTAAAATAGAGGAACTTTTTAAAACACTGACCAGACCTGCAGTGAATCATCAAATATTATAAAGACTTTGGGCACACTCTACAGAAAACTTATAGTTACAATATAGATTAGCAAACAGTGACATACCTTGAGGAGCAGGACATGAAGAAGTCAGCCTCGGGAAGAGCAAACTGGGGATGTTATAAAATTACATTCTAATTCACTTTTATATACAAGCAGCACCCAGTGGCAGGAAGGGAGAAGTGCACGTCTAAAGGGAAGCCAGGGGTGCTGTACATTTTAAAACACTGGGAAGGGAAGCAGTACTGTCACTGGCTGCGTGCCGCTGATGATTTTCAGCCTGATTTGTGGGCAGCACAGGGGCTTAACGGGCGGCAGGGCCGCCATCAGGAATTATGGGGCCACTTACACAGCTTCAGGCATGGGCCCCCTGGAGCAGAGAACCGGGATGGGGGGGTGCTGCCGCCTGAAATTGAGAAGCAGGGGGGGGCTGCTGCGAATTTAGAAGCTGGGGGCCCTTTATAAAAAAGAAATAAAGAAAGAAATAAAGTAAAATATATATAAAAAAAGGTGTAGCCATCCGGGGCCCCGGGGACCTCTGGGCCCTTTAATAAAAAGAAAAAAAGAAATAAAAAATATATATATAAAAAATATATTTTAAAAAGGGGGTTGCCATCTGGGGCCCTGGGGACCTCTGGGCCCTTTAATAATTTTTTTTTAATAAAAATTCATTACAAAAACAAGGGGGTTGCCATCCGGGACCTCATTTATTAAAAAATAAAAAAAAATATATAAACAAAAATAAAAAAATAAACATTTATAAAAAAAATAAAGGGTGTTTGCCACATGGGGCCCTGGGAACCTCTGAGCCCTTTAATAAAAATATATATATATATATATATATATATATATATATATATATATATATATATATATATATATAAAAGAAATAAAAAGAAAAAAAAGAAATAAAATAATATAAAAAAAAAAGTTTTTTATATAAAAAAAGGGGGGTTGCCATCTGGGGCCCTGGGGACCTCTGGGTCCTTTAATAATAATAATACTAATAATAACATTTATATTATATAATATATATATATATATATATATATATATATATATAATATTTTTATATATATATATATATACAGGGATGGACTGGCCATTGGGACTACAGGGAGTTTCCCGGTGGGCCGATGGCTCAGTGGGCCGGCTTCAGCGACAGCGGACCGCTGCCCCCCTCCGCTCCTCTGTCTCTCCCTCCCCGCAGAGCTCACCTCCTCTCCCTCCCTGCAGCACTTACCTGGGGGGAACAGAGAATCAGGGGGAGGACCAGAGGAGCATGGGGGGATGACAGAGGAGCATGGGGGAGGGGACAGACAGCTGACTCAACAGCTATGGCCTGGGATTTTCTCACTTCTGTCTAAACTTGTCCCATGGGGGGGGGGGGGCACCGAACTGATTCTTTGCCCCGGGTGAAAAAATGTCTAGCTTCCCCACTGGTACTGCCTATAAGAGTACCAGAATGGCTAGTGAAGGGGGAGAGGGGGCTTGGGTGGCCGGGGGGGGGGGGGTGCGGGAGTTGTCCGGCCACCATAGGAGAGACATCTCAAAGTGGGCCAGTCTGGATGAAGTCCAGGGCCAAATTTTTGTCCCAGTCCAGCCCTGTATATATATATATATATATATATATATATATATATATATATATATATATATATATATAAAATATTTTTTTTATAAAAAAGGGGGGTTGTCATTCGGGGCCCTGGGGAACTACGGGCCCCCGCTCAGTTTGAACGCCTCCGCCGACGTATACCGAGTGCAGTACCCTCGGCTACATTCGGTCAGACTCGGCTTCGCTCCTGCTCACGCTCTGTGACGTTTATGTGTGAGCACGAGCAAAGCCGAGCCTGGCCGAATGTAACCGAGTGTACTGCAATTGTCCTATCCTGTCCCCTCTAATATTAGAAAATAGAGAATGTCTGACCCCCCAATAATGCAGCACACAGACCAGTTTTGTCTGGCTATTTTGATCCCAGGCTCTGATCCCTTAAGCAAACAGCCAAACACAGGGTATTTTCAGCCAGATTAACTAAATCTCACTCAGTCCTGGGATTGGAGAAAAGCTTTAAGATGCCCAGAACTAAATACCTCGAATTCGAACCAGTGTCCTCAATCTCTCTCACGAGGCATTGCACGGTGCACCCCCCCCCCTCCTCTCAGAGGGGGGGGGGGGCGGGGGGTGCCGATATGGTGAGAGAGAGATTCATTATATAAATTGCATTAAAATCGATTTCTTTACCTTGTGGTCCAAGGCAGGGTGGCGACGCCGTTCACTTCTCCTCTGCGGCTCTCCCCATAGTCGTGACCCTGCAGAGACATCAGACATTGTGGGCGGTGCTGGCGCCGCACGGGACGATGAAACTAGTCCCGGCGTTTGTTTCTCCTGCTCGGCTCCTCCCCTTAGACACATGATCAGTGATGCTGCTCACTGATTAGCTAGGTTACCTAGCTAATCAGTGAGCAGCATCACTGATCATGATTAGCTAGGTAAGAAGGGAAGTGCGGCGGCGAGCATTGCGGCCGCAACCCGCCGGCCCACGGCTGCTTTTTACTACCGCAGACGCAGTGTTCAGCTATGCTAAAGCAGCCCCAGGGAACTCAGTGCAGCCGTCACCCCTGCACAATTAAAAAGAGCGGCGGCCGCGGCGGCGATGGCGGCCCGCCGCTGATTGTATTTGACTGACAGGCAAGCGGCCTACCGGGAATTTTCCCGGTATCCCGGTAGGCCAGTCCGGCCCTGGACACAGCCACCCCCCAAGCCCAACTAATGCCCCCAAAAAAGGCTGCCACATCACCGCTTTACTCACTGACAGTACTTGTCTTGGCCGGGAATGCCTGGAGGAGCACAGTCCCTGCCCCCTGCTTGTGATTGGAGAAATTATAAATCCCGCCTCTTGTGTCCAATCACTGTGCTGTGATTCGTTAAACCACAAGCTGATTTTTTGTAAGGGGGTGTCCCTGAATGGTAGTTTGGAAATGTGGTCACCCTACCACCACCACCTTTTGACTGAGAAGGAGGAAACTCATAATTTAATACTGTAACGATACCCGCGCAGGAGCCGCTGGTTAGATTTGGGATGGCGTGTTACCTTTGTGAGTGTCTAGGGGTATGATGATGATGATGAGCAATGACGGAATTTTCAAACAGCAAGGTGTCTTTTTCTGTGCTTTTATTCTTACCCAAACACGGCAAACAGTGAACTTGAGGTAGATAGAGAAAGATGGGTGAAGAGGAGAAAGTTGCAGATTCAGGCTTGGATAGAACAGAAGCAGTCCTGCTTCTAATAACACTCACACTCGTCGCCCCTCAGCAGAGGGGGTATAGTGTACCCGGACAGGCCTCTCACACCGACCTGGCAGCCAGGGTATCACTCGGAACTTGAGGAGAAAATAAATCTCTGCCACAGACTTAATAGAACTGACGAATCAGAACGGGACCTCTGCCACAGGCCCCTTCTCCAGAACATAGGTAGCGAGGTAAATCCTCCTTGATAAATTAGTGCCTGAATCTCCCTCAGGTAGTCTCTCAAATGGTCACCGACTGACAGGTTGCCATCACACAAACTGTCAATGTCCGGTCACCTTGATCCCCAATGGATTGTCTAGGCCCTATTGGATCGCCTGCCTCCGGGCTCACCTCAGACTGACTCCCCACCGAACAGCACAACTCGCTTGGGATCTTCTTCAGAAATTTGGGGACCCAGTTGGGACTTCAGTTGCTCCGGGCCATCATGGTCCCGGGAACCAAGGACACCGGGTAGCACGTGCGCCCCGGCCTGGTAGGCCATTTTGCCGGGGCCCGTGATGTGCGCACACCCTGAAGGTGGGTGCTGCACCCGGAACCAGAACAGAACAGCCTCCCAAAATGGCATCCGCTCCAGAAGTACCCTCCCCAGCATGCCCCGCGAGGGAGAAACTCCTCTAATTGGCTGCTGGCAAGAGGCGCTTCAGACTGAACTCCACTGCTGCCACCTGTCGCCCAGAGATGGAAAGGTATCTCTGGAACACAGAATGAACTGACAGTACAGCCCAGCTAGAGTAGAGGCCTAATTTACATAAATTAGCTGGATGAGAGTAAACTAACTCTCTCATCCCCCTCTAAATTTAAGATAGCACCTGGACTGAAAGTACACAGGCGCTACAATACCAACTATGATTTTAGAATAAACATCTGTAAAACACACTGTTGCCACAGACAGGTATGTTCAGAGGATTTGTATTATACAGTAGCACTCTTCAAGAGACAGGGATGCTTTTTAATTTGCATTGACAGTTTTTTAGAGACAAAGTTAACACTTTTCAAAAAGGGGTTTAATAATGAAAAGGTCAAAATGGTGCAAATAAAATATTTACAGAAAAAGGGTGTCAAAAAGAAATAAAAAGACAATAAACAACAGAGAAATAAAAAAGAGTTGAACAGGAAGAATGCTTGCAATGTCCTGGTTTCAGCAGAGTTCAGTCAATGAGCAAGGTGTTATTGGATTCTTATAACTTGATAGATGTTATAGTGCGGTTGCGAAGGGGTTAAAGACAATACTAATCCTTTCCCACTATCCACAGCTAAAAAATATGTTTTGTCTAGAGTTGGGTTTTAATCTTTGGTAGTGGAGTGACTATTGAAAGTGTTTTCTGTGATCTCTCTCTCAGATTTAACATAGTTAGCGACTCGACCATTTCTAAATGGAAAGACTTTGGTCGTTCAGGAAGTGGGGCACTGCAATTGTAGTTTCCTTTAAGGGGAGAATAAAAAGCAAAGATTTTATGAAATATTACATCTGAGAAAAGTTTCAGAAATCTTCCAGCACTTTGATTTTCCTTTTCTGTTCTAGACTCGCCTAAATCCGAAATAGGTGAGAATTGCACCCCCAAAAATGTCATCTAATGTTTACATTCATTTTCTAACTGCTACGAACATTCTGAAATATTACTACCCACCATTACCCTTTCCACAAGCCAAAAATGTCTCTGTCTCCATGACAGAGTCATTTTGTAGTTCTAATGCAACAGACATATTATTTATTCTTTTCCACAGCAATTCAAAAAAATAAAAAAATACAACGAAAAAGGTACAAAAACTCTATTCTTTTGTACTATGTGATTCAAACACATTCCAAGTAACCTCTTGTTCTAATGCAGCAAAAATATTAAATTATTATTATCATTACTCCATTAGCCTCATGGCGATTCATTGACATTGGTTTATTAATACTATATACACATATATATATATATATATATATATATAGTAAGATTGGGGTGATCAGACTCAAGTGGTAGTTGCGTTTTCAATGAGTGCACCTGTAGCCTGGTAGCCCACACAGGGGGTTCCACCATTATTGTATCTTGCACAATCAAAATCAATCAGCCTATTGGCTTACTCTGCTTTAGGCCTCCAGCTTAGGCCTTAGCATACCTCCCAAGTTTTTGAGATGGGAATGAGGGACACCTTTTAGCAAAAGAATGTAAGCATAGAACACAATGGGAAGGCATCTGACCAGGAACACTCATGGCAATATCAGCAATGTGTAGCAGAGCAGATCTCAGATGTGCCAATAGCGTCTGTCTTGAGATATGGAATGCAGTCTAGCCGGTCCAAGTCCATATGGGGAGGTCTCCAGAAGGGACCACTCCCTGCAGCTAATCACTGTCCCTGTCAGACAGGCGAGCTGTCCCTATACACAAGTGAAATGCACGCCAAGCCTGGGAGCCAGGGTCTTAAATAGGCACTGCCTGCCCTAAGATGGCTGCTAGAGTCACATGGGTGGCGGCATCCAATATGATAACTTCCCCAGTGACCCTGGAAACCATAAAGGAAACAAGTTCTTCTGAAGTAGACTGCACCTGTGGATGGGGGGAGTTGAGCTGTGGATGGAGGGGAGAGACCGTAAGCTGTGAATGGGGGCAGAGTATGACATGTTGATGGGGCAGGAAAGGGTGACCTGTGAATGGGGGGGGGGGGGGGTGAGCTGCGCATGGGGGAGAAAAGGCAAGCTGGGAAAAGGAGGGGTTAAGCTAATGGGGGGGTGAGTTTTGGACAGGAGGAAAGAAGGTGAGCTGTGGACAGTTGGGGAAAGAAGATGAGCTGTTGATTGGAGGAGAGAAGGTGAGCCATTGATTGGAGCAGAGAAGGTGAGATCTTGATGGGAGGAGAGAAGGTAAACTGTTGATGGGAGGAGAGAAGGTGAGTTCTGGACAGGGGGGGGGGGGTGAGCTGTCAATGGGAGGAGAGAAGGTAAACTGTTGATGGGAGGAGAGAAGGTGAGTTCTGGACATGGGGGGGGGTGAGCTGTCAATGGGAGGAGAGAAGGTGAGCTGTTGATGGGAGGAGAGAAGGTGAGCTGTTAATGGGAGGAGAGAAGGTGAGCTGTTAATGGGAGGAGAGGAGGTGAGCTGTTGATGGGAGGAGAGAAGGTGAGCTGTTGATGGGAGGAGAGAAGGTGAGCTGTTAATGGGAGGAGAGGAGGTGAGCTGTTGATGGGAGGAGAGAAGGTGAGCTGTTGATGGGAGGAGAGAAGGTGAGCTGTTAATGGGAGGAGAGGAGGTGAGCTGTTGATGGGAGGAGAGAAGGTGAGCTGTTGATGGGAGGAGAGAAGGTGAGCTGTTCATTTGAGGAGAAAGGGTGAGCTGTTAATGGGAGGAGAGAAGGTGAGCATTTGATTGGAGGAGAGAAGTTGAGCTGTTGATGGGAGAAGAGAAGGTGAGCATTTGATTGGAGGAGAGAAGTTGAGTTGTTGATGGGAGAAGAGAAGGTGAGCTGTTGTTTGCAGGTGAGAAGATGAGTTGTTGATGGAAGGAGAGAAGGTGAGCTGTTAATTGGAGAAGAGAAGGTGAGCTGTTTTTTGCAGGAGAGAAGGTGAGTTGTTAATGGGAGGAGAGAAGGTGAGTTGTTGATGGGAGGAGAGAAGGTGAGCTCTTGATTGGAGGAGAGAAGGTGAGCTCTTGATTGGAGGAGAGAAGGTGAGCTGTTGATGGGAGGAGAGAAGTTGACCTGTGGACAGGGTTGAGAGGGTGAGCTGTGGATGGGGATGCTGATTTTTTCTGATATGATACACACTCTTCAGCACTGCACAATATACACTCCTGTGTGTTATGCAGTCCAGGAATCTGTATGTTATACTCAGGGCTTTTTTTCTCAGTCAAAAGGTGCAGGAACTCCCCTTTTCCGAGTCACTTGTTTTCTCCGCCCCTACCCACCTCCGAGCAACATCCCTTGGTTCCATCCCTTGCCCACCTCCCAGTACCGCCCCTTTTAGACAATACAGAACCAAGTATCATTTTGTTGTTCTAAGTAATTTGTATGAAATTTGGTTTCCCCTTCAGACAGCAACAATAGATCCCCCTAACAATGTACCACACACAACAAAATTCCCCCCCAGCAACAATAGACTCCTGCCAGCATCAACAGATCTCCACACAGCCAGCATTAATAGACTCCCTTCAAAAATAGATCCCCTCCAGCTAGAATAGATCTGCCAGCAGTGAGCATCAATACCCTGCAGCACACCCCAGCACCCCTTGACATTACATACAGTCAGTCCAGGAGGTGCCGGAACTGCGTTCCCGCTGAAAAAAAGCCCTGGTTATACTTTCCTAAACCTTGCATTGTGTGCAAAACTCTGTTCTGAGTCTTGACTACACCCATTATTTGGCATCACTTTACTTCTCTTACCCGAGGAACGGTGGTGTTGGGGGGGCAGGAGGGGGTAGGGTTGGGGACGGGTGAACAGAACTGTATTAAAGCAGAATACAGTAATTCACAACAAACCCAAAGGGAAGGCACCTGACCAGGAACTATCAAGGCAATATCAGCAATGAATTTCAGCAAAGAATGCTAAATGCTACAGACAAGAAAGTATTAAGCCTGGCACAAGCAAGTGAAAATGGAAAGTTCCTTTAACAGCCAATGAAGTAACAAATGTCATATTATCAGTATATGGGCCATTTTGCAATGACTGTTTTGAAGAGATCCTAATGTCAAACACTGTAACAATCAAAGTAACCATGCACCATATGCTACTATACTAAAAATAAACATTATTTCCAATCAAATTTATTTCAGATTGCTTATTTAGTTAGAATCATATAATAGCCTTTTCCGTAAATCAGACATTTGAAAACCAAAGATCATTATTTGACCAGAAGCTCCCACAGCTGCTCCTCAATTATGGCATTCCCTCTGCTGTGACAGACTACAAGATAACTCTGAAAGAGACAGCAATTACAATGGAAGGAGCAGCGTGCCGGTCAATATTTGCCTTTCAACTCCAGTAGTCTATCCCTTACTTACTGTAGGTGATAAAAGTGGCTGCTTTTACTGATCAAAATAAATGTTAAATGTCTGAATACCGATGCATTAAAAGAGAGAAAGAGAAAGACCGAGTGAGAAAATGTAAGGGAGAGGCGGTAATATAAAATGAAAACTCGACTTCAAGCACAAATATAAAGCCATTTAAAGCCGAACTCTAGAATTTATATTTTTTATTTAGGTTGGTCCAGAGATGTACTGTAATAGCTGGATTCAGGTACGGCGCTGCATCTTTAAGGCGGAGTAGCGTATCGTATTTACGCTACGCCGCCTTAAGTCAGAGAGGCAAGTACTGTATTCACAAAGCACTTGCCTCCTAACTTACGTCGGCGTAGCGTAAATGGGGCCGGCGTAAGCGCGCCTAATTCAAATGAGGATGGGGGGGCGTGTTTTATGTTAATGATTGGTGACCCGACGTGATTGACGTTTTTTACGAACGACGCATGTGCCGTCCGTGTACATATCCCAGTGTGCATTGCTCCAAAGTACGCCGCAAGAACGTATTGGTGAACTTAAATTACGTCCAGCCCCATTCACGGACGACTTACGTAAACAACGTAAAAATGTCAAATTTCGATGCGGGAACGACGACCATACTTAACATTGACTAGGCCAGCTATTTGTTGAAATAACTTTACGTCGGAAAATGCCTTACGTAAACGGCGTATCTTTACTGCGACGGACGCACGTACGTTCGTGAATCGGCGTATCTAGGCATTTACATATTCTACGCCAAACTCAACGGAAGCGCCAGGTAGCCAACGCGGGGAGTTCCTAAATATTGCACCCTAAGATACGACGGAGTAGGAGACTTACGCCGCTCGTATCTTAGCCTAATTTAAGCGTATCTGGTTTCCAGAATACGCTTAAATTTACGACGGCGCAGATTCAGAGTTACGTCGGCGTATCTACTGATACGCCGACGTAACTCTCTCTGAATCTGGCTATAAGTATACATACAGTCCTGATCAAAAGTTTAAGACCACTTGAAAAATGGCAAAAGATCATATTTTACATTGTTGGATCTTAACAAGGTTCCAAGTAGAGCTTCAACATGCAACAAAAAGAAATGAGAGTGAGACAAAACATTTTTTGAGCATTCAATTTAATGAAAAGAACAAATAAACTGAAACAGGCTGTTTTTTCAGCTGATCGAAAGTTTAGGACCACACCTCCAAAAAAAACGAAACCCCCCCCAAAACAGAAATCCAACTTCCAAACATGAACTCAGTGATGAGTAGCTCCGCCGTTATTGTTGATAATTTCAAAAATTAGTTTCGGCATGCTTGATGCAAGCGTTTCCATGAGGTGAGTGGGAACATTTCTCCAAGTTGTGAAGACAGCCGCACGAAGGCCATCTACTGTCTGGAACTGTTGTCCATTTTTGTAAACTTCGCATCCATCCCCAAAGGTTCTTAATTGGATTTAGATCAGGGGAACCCGCAGGATGGGCCAAAAGAGTGATGTTCTTCTCCTGGAAGAAGTCCCTTGTCCTGCGGGCATTGTGTACTGTGGTGTTGTCCTGTTGAAAAACCCAGTCGTTGCCACACAGACGAGGGCCTTCAGTCATGAGGGATGCTCTCTGCAACATCTGGACAAAGCCAGCGGCCGTTTGACGCCCCTGCACTTCCTGAAGCTCCATTGTTCCACTGAAGGAAAAAGCACCCCAGACCATTATGGCGCCCCCTCCACTGTGGCGCGTAGAAAACATCTCAGGTGGGATCTGCTTGTCATGCCAGTAACGTTAGAAACCATCAGGACCATCAAGGTTACATTTTTTCTCATCAGAGAATAAAACTTTCTTCCACCTTTGAATGTCCCATGTTTGGTACTCTCTTGCAAAGTCCAAACGAGCAGTTCTGTGGCGTTCAGGGAGACGAGGTTTTTGAAGCCGTTTTTTGTTTTTGAAGCCCTTCAGTCTCAGATGCCGTCTGATGGTTATGAAGCTGCAGTCAGCACCAGTAAGGGCCTTAATTTGGGTCGAGGATCGTCCAGTGTCTTGATGAGAGACCCTGCTTATGCAGTTGAGCAACCCGACCACGTTCAAAAAGGGAGAGTTTTTTTGCCTTTGCCATCACAACGTGACACTTCCTTATTGTAATTTTTTTTACTAAAAATATGTAGAAGAATATGTATCGGCCTAAACTGAGGAAAAAATATGTTTTTTTTAAATACATTTTTGGGGGATATTTATTATAGGAAAAAGTAAAAAATATTGAATTTTTTTCAAAATTGTTGCTCTATTTTTGTTTATAGCGCAAAAAATAAAAAACGCAGAGGTGATCAAATACCATCAAAAGAAAGCTCTATTTGTGGAAAAAAAAGGACGTAAATTTTATTTGGGAGCCACGTCGCACGACGTGCAATTGTCAGTTAAAGCGACGCAGTGCCGAATCGCAAAAAGGGGTCTGGTCCTTTAGTTGCATAATGGTCCGGGTCTTAAGTGGTTAAATTGTTTTGGTCTGCACGTATTGCACTTTATTGAATGTATAATAATTGCACATACAGAGATTGGCACTTTATGTAGTGCGGAACAGTTTATTATCCAATGCATATCCATGTGGTAGTCCACGCTACATACAGAGAGAGCCACGATCTTCTCGGTCTGGTGCGTTCAGCTTTTTCTCTGTACACTGAATACATGGGGGCCACTCATTTGTCACTGCCGCCATAATCATTTATAGAACACTTTGTGTTTTTTTCTTGTTCAATATGTTTTAGTAAAGTTTTACAAACAGTGTAAGCAACGTAGGTAATTCCATATACATCTTAAGTTCAATATCTAATAATATCTAATATATATATATATATATATATATATATATATATATATATATATATATATATATATATATATATATACATATATATCAGCATCAACAGCAGGTCGTCGTATCAATTGGGAAGAAGCAAGATGCCTCTTGACCTTCTGTTAATGATTATGTATGAACTTAATATTGTTAGGCCCCTTTCACATTTGTGTGACTTGTCTTGCGACTTGGGACTGAAAAGTCGCATGACAAGTCGTACCCCATGATTTCCAATGAGTACCATTCATATCTGTGTGCACTACTTTGATCCGACTTTGATGTGACTTGAGGTCCATAGACCTCAAAATTACAGACATTGCTTCAAGTCACGTCAAAGTCACGTCAACGACGCACAACTTTCAGGTCATACAAGTGTGAAAGGGGCCTTAAAGCGGTTCTCCAGTCATATTACTGAAAACTTAAAATCAGCAGCTACAAAAAAATTGTAGCTGCTGACTTTTAATAAACACTAACAGATGCTTACCTGTCCAGGATTCAGCGCTGTGCTCACAGAGGGGGCACCTGGGACTGTCTTTGATCCCCGTTGCCAGCATCTTAACTGTTGACTCCTGGTTGTGACAACTGGCAGCTTCACAGCCGGTTGCCCACTGCGTGAGTTGTGCTGTCCAATATGAATGGTCCTGCAGTCTTCTGGGACCTGTGACATATCCCTAAAAACTGCGTAGGGGGGGGGGGGGGGTTGGGAGGTGAACTTCTGCTTAGATCGCCAATGCAAGCAGAATGGGAGTGGGTATCTGTCAAATCTAGGTACCCACTCCCCCCACAAAAAAGTGTGCCAAATGTTAAAGGGGAGCAGGGGAGAGGAGGCCTTAAAGCAGAACCTTATGGGTGGGGTTACACTTTAGGTAGTTTGTCCTCTACTTGTTTGGGCTATGCCAAATGCTAATCTTCAATTTGTTAATATTTTTTCAAATATAGTAAGGTGCTCTATCTGCATTGCCTATAGTAATACATTTTTTTTTTTTAATTAATAGAAAAATAAGAGAGATAAGAAAGAAACAATAGATCCTTTGGATCTATAGGGAGCTGAGAGGGAATGATGGGGAAGTGGAATTTTCAAAAAGTGGATCTAGAAAACTAAAGCAGCCATCACATCTAAGGACTGATAAGCTGTCATATTACATTTTAGTTTTAGATACACTTTTAACCACTACCCGACGGCCGTACGACTTTATACGGCCGCAGGGTGGTTCAAATTCTCTAACTGGCCGTGTTTTTACGGTCAGCGCGCGCAGTTAGCGGGGTGCGCGCCCGGCGGCGGCGTGCGCGTGTTCGCTGCATCGCTGAGATGCCGATGCAAGTGCCTGGCGGCCGTGATGTCTGCCAGGCACTTAGAATCGGCGGCTACAGGGACAAGACGTGGAGCTCTGTGTGTAAACACAGAGATCCATGTCCTGTCAGGGAGAGAGGAGACCGATCTGTGTCTCTTGTACATAGGGACATAGATCAGTCAACTCCCCCAGTCACCCCCCCTTCCCCCACAGTTAGAACACAATTCAGGGTAAACATTTAACCCCTTCCTCACCCCATAGTGTTAACCCCTTCAATGCCAGTCACATTTATACAGTAATTAGTGCATATTTATAGCACTGATCGCTGTATAAATGTGAATGGCGCCAAAAATGTGTCAAAAGTGTCCGATGTGTCCGCCATAATGTCGCAGTCACGAAAAAAATGCTGATCGCCGCCATTAGTAGTAAAAAATAATAATAAAAAAATAATTCCGTCCCCTATTTTGTAAGCGCAATAACTTTTGCGCAAACCAGACGCTTCTTGCGATTTTTTTATTTTTTTTACCAAAAATATGTAGAAGAATACGTATCGCCTAGACTGAGAAAAAAAAGTTTTTTTTAAAAAAATTGGGCTATTTATTACAGCAACAAGTAAAAAATATTTTTTTTTTCAAAATTGTCGCTCTAGTTTTGTTTATAGCGCAAAAAATAAAAACCGCAGAGGCGATCAAATACCACCAAAAGAAAGCTCTATTTGTGGGGAAAAAGGACGCCAATTTTGTTTGGGAGCCACGTCGCACGACCGCGCAATTGTCAGTTAAAGTGACGCAGTGCCACAAGCTGAAATTTCACCTGGTCAGGAAGGGGTATATGTGCCCAGTAAGGAAGTGGTTAAATATGCCCATAATAAAATTAACACTTCACTTTCCCTTTGTATTTCCAAATGCTGCTTTGTTTAGATGTCTGCATTTTCTTAATCTTCCTGAAGATGGACTCTGCGTGGTCGGGGTAGAAGGAGGTGGAGGGGGTGGCAGTATGGGAACTGTATGATGAATAACAGATGCCAGGAGACAGGATGTGCTATGTATCTATTATCATTATACACATCTGTATCTGGAATGTGTAAAGTCTACATAGGTCTTTACTGTGTCCACTTTCATGTAAGCAAAGGGAGCAATTGTGTCTTATCATTGTCCTCTGGGCTACACAGACCTTCTGCTGACTTCCCAAACAGTTCAAGTCAATGAATAACCTAATCTAATAGCCTGTCTTGTCAAGACTCCAGACAAAAAATCTTCCATCCAGAATATGGAACAGAGCAAAAAGTGTGATCCCCCCCCCCCCCTGCCATACATATGCACATGAAAATACACATGGGCATTCATCAAAACGGATACACGTTTCCCCATTTTTTTATTAATATAAAGACCCTGCTAGTACAAAAAAATACCTGTTGATCTGCCAGAAATGCACTCAACTTTTTCATTTTGTTGTGGCCTGAAAACACACAGCATGTCTGTGGACTGAATGGTGTCAGCCCTGCCCAGTTTTCTTTTGCTGAGCTACTCAAATCATCCCACTCTCCTTATCGCTACCACATAGACATAAATGTCTGACATAGACATAAATGATAAGAACTAGGAAGGATGACCAGGCTCCTCGAGGTAACAGAGGAAGGCAGCTCTGCATTTCAGACATGCTCAAGTATTTTTTTGCACTTATTGAGCATATATGACTTAAAGTGGTTGTAAACCCTTACATACATCACCCTTAAAAAGGAGTTCCACCCAAAAGTGGAACTTCTGCTCATTTGTCCCCCCCCCTCACCTCAGGTGCCATATTTGGCAACTTTCAAGGGGGAACACATACCTGTCTTTATCCTGTTCCCACTTCCAGGAGCCACAGTCGCAGCTGTTGACATCACCGCTTGGCTCCCTCCTCCTTCCACTGCTGTTGGGCCAGTAGAAAAGCTGTAAGGATTCACTGTCGGGTTCCCTTACCCACAACAGCGGTGGCAGAACCTGACAGCTGATGAAAACAGCTGCGGTGCCGACATCGCTGGACTCCAGAACAGGTAAGTGTCCTAGTATTAAAAGCCAGCAACTGCAGTATGTGTAGCTGCTGCCCTTTAATTTTTGCAGCGGTGGGCGGACTTCTGCTTTAAGTCCCATACACACGGGCAGAATGTCGGGAGACATTTGCTGGTTAAGCACTTAAGGACCGGACCAATATGCTGCTAAATGACCCAAGGGGTTTTTACAATTCGGCACTGCGTCGCTTTAACAGACAATTGCGCGGTCGTGCGACGTGGCTCCCAAACAAAATTGGTGTCCTTTCTCCACAAATAGAGCTTTCTTTTGGTGGTATTTGATCACCTCTGCGGTTTTTATTTTTTGCGCTATAAACAAAAATAGATCGTCAATTTTGAAAAAAAATGCAATATTTTTTACTTTTTGCTATAATAAAACATATATAATTTTTTTTCCCCTCAGTTTAGGCCTATACGTATTCTTCTACCTATTTTTGGTAAAAAAAATTGCAATAAGCGTTTATCGATTGGTTTGCGCAAAATTTATAGCGTTTACAAAATAGGGGGTAGTTTTATTTATTTTATTTTTTTTACTTCTAATGGTGGCGATCAGTGATTTTTTTCGTGACTGCGACATTATGGCGGACACTTCGGACAATTTTGACACATTTTTGGGACCATTGTCATTTTCACAGCAAAAAATGCATTTAAATTGCATTGTTTATTGTGAAAATGACAGTTGCAGTTTGGGAGTTAACCACAGGGGGCGCTGTAGGAGTTAGGGTTCACCTAGTGTGTGTTTACAACTGTAGGGGGGTGTGGCTGTAGGACTGACGTCATCGATCGTGTCTCCCTATAAAAGGGATCACTCGATCGATGCAGCTGCCACAGTGAAGCACGGGGAAGCCGTGTTTACATACGGCTCTCCCCGTTCTTCAGCTCCGGGGAGCGATCGCGATGGGGCGGCTATTCGTATACGAATAGCCGCGCCGTCGTCCCGGATCGCTCCCCGCGGGAATCCGACCGGCGCATGTAGCGCGGGGGGGGGGGGGGTCCCGATCGGACCCCCGACCCACGTCTAGGCGGGGACGTACAGGTACGCCAATGTGCCTGTACGTGCCATTCTGCCGACGTATATGTACATGCAGCGGTTCTAGAAGTGGTTAAAAAAAAAATGTCTGACATTCTGCTTGTGTGTATGTCGGTCTGTCCGGTCGGCTTCTGTCAGACGTGCATAATGGAAAACCAGCAGCTGACAGACTCCCAAGCAGCGATCTCAGCCAATGGCAGAGAGCACTGATTGGAGTGTTCCGGGTGGGGAGGGGACGTCCCCCTTTCAGAACACAAAAGCTCAGCAGGCGAGTTTGCTGCACTAACCTCGAAGGGTTAGTACAGTGCCTCCGAGCGGAGCTGACAGCTTTTTTTTGTGCAACCCGTGGGATTGCACAAAAAAAAAGACTATTAGGCCCAGATTCTCAAAAGAGATACGACGGCGCATCTCCAGATACGCCATCATATCTCTGCCTAGCGCCGTCGTATCTCTGCGACTGATTCTTAGAATCAGTTACGCATAGATATTCATTAGATCCGACAGGCGTAAGTCTCTTACGCCGTTGGATCTTAACTGCAATTTTTTTTTTGCCCGCTAGGTGGCGCTTCCGTCAATTTCCCCGTTGAGTATGCAAATTAGCTAGATACGCGAATTCCCAAACGTACGCGCGCCCGACGCAGTAAAGTTACGACGTTTACGTTAGGCTTTTCCCGGCGTAAAGTTGTCCCTGGGTCTATGAGGACGCAGCCAATGTTAAGTATGGCCGTCGTTCCCGCGTCGAAAATTAAAAAATGTATGTTGTTTGCGTAAGTCGTCTGTGAATGGGGCTGGACGTCATTTACGTTCACGTCGAAACCAATGACGTCCTTGCGACGTTATTTGGAGCAATGCACACTGGGATATTTGACGGACGGCGCATGCGCAGTTCGTTCGGCGCGGGGACGCGCTTCATTTAAATGAAACACGCCCCCTACCCGCCGAATTGGAATTCCGCCGGGTGATTTACGCTACGCCGCCGCAACTTTACAGGCAAGTGCTTTGTGAATAAAGCACTTGCCTGAAAAACTTGCGGCGGCGTAACGTAAATGAGATACGTTACGCCCGCACATTTTTGCGCCCATCTACGTGAATCTGGGCCTAAGTGTACACCTGGCTTTACCCAGTGAAGTGACTCTTCTCAGTTGATACTCAGAGATGAAATAAAATCCTCCTATAAAAGTTGTACCTGCTTATCTGTTGCCATCTTTCATGTACAGCCTTCTACAACACACAGATGAAAGGATTTTTCTCAGCAGCAGAAAGCAGGGGGTGGGGATCTGACATCACATACACTGCAGAGCTAGAGCACAGAGCTAAGTGTAATCTGAAAGCTGATTGGAGGGAAGGGACACACCCTCCTTATTACAGGCTCAGAGAAACATGAGTCATCTGCTGTGTGCTGGAGGGAGGCAGGATGTCTCCCGGGAGGCTGTGCTGTATGCTTAAAGCGGAGTTCCACCCAAAATTGGAACTTTCACTTTAAGCACTCCTTGCCCCCTGAGGCCTAGTACACACGAGAGGATTTATCCGCGGATACGGTCCAGCGGACCGTTTCCGCGGATAAATCCTCTCGAGGATTTCAGCAGATTTGGATCCGATGGAGTGTACTCACCATAGGATCGAAATCCGCGCAGAAATCCCCTCGCGATGACGTGTCGTGCCGTCGCCGCGATGATGACGCGGCGACGAGCGCGACGCTGTCATATAAGGAATTCCACGCATGCGTCGAGAATCATTACGACGCATGCGGGGGATCCCTTCGGACGGATTGATCCGGTGAGTTTGTACAGACCAGCGGATCAATCCGTTGGGATCGATTCAAGCGGATAGATTTGTAGACATGTCTACAAATTTTTATCTGCTGGAATCGTGAAATTTCCGCGGTTAAATATCCGCAGGAATGTACACACCATAGAATCTATCCGCTGAAACCGATCCGCTGAGATTTTTCAGCGGATGGATTCTATCGTGTGTACGGGGCCTAATATGCCAAATTTGGCATGTCATTTTTTTGTGGGGGACAGGGTATCTTCTTTTTAGAGGGACTTCCTGTCCCACTTCCTCCTTCCGCTTCTCAGCCACCAAGGCGACTCCTCCTCTCCCCCTAAGTGGCCCCTCCCTTCCTGCAATCTTCTAGGACATGTCACAGGTCCCAGAAGATTGTCTGGCCAAAAGCAGAGTGCAGCACGACTCACACATGCGCAGTGCGCGCCCAACTGTGAAGCCATTAACTGTCACGGCCAGATGTCCACAGTTGCTATGACGGCACCACGGAGAGGCGGAGGAAAGGGCGAGGCTCCGGGTGGCGGCATCGCTGGACCGTGTGACAGGTGAGTGTCTGTTTATTAAAAGTCAGCAGGGATTAAATAAATAATAATAAATTATATTTTTCTTAAAAAATGCTACCAGCCTGGCATTCTCTGATCATGGGTACTTTCCCAGCTACTAACCAGGAACAAGACCCATGTAAAACGGATGCAATTTATATAGGGCCAGATTCACAAATGAGATACGACGGTGTTTCTCCTGATACGCCGTCGTATCCCTGTTTCTATCTATGCGGCTGATTCATAGAATCAGTTACGCATAGATAGCCCTAAGATCCGACAGGTGTAATTGTTTTACACTGTCGGATCTTAGGATGCAGTACCGCGGCTGCCGCTGGGGTGGGAGTTCGCGTCGTAAACCAGCGTCGGGTATGCAAATTAGGAGTTACGGCCGATCCACAACGGTTTTTCGCGTTCGCTACGTCGTACGTAGTCAAGTTTCCCGTCGCAAAGTTAGTCGTTTTTTTGGTGCCCTAACTTTAGTCAGCAAGTGTATTGCTGTCTAAAGTATAGCCGTCGTTCCCGCGTCGAAATTCAAAATGTAACGTCGTTTGCGTAAGCCGTCCGGGGATACGGAAGTACGCTACGCGCGTCGCCGTTCAAAAAAATTACGTCACGGCACGCAAAGCACGGCGGGAGTTAGGAAACGGAGCATGCGCAGTAGGTCCGGCGCGGGAGCGCGCCTAATTTAAATGGCACACGCCCATTTGAATTGGCCCGCCTTGTGCCGGAGGCCGCGGGCGTAGTTTTCATCGCAAGTGCTTGGTGAATCAGGCACTTGCGATGAAAAATTGCGGCGGTGTAACTTATCTAGGATACGTTACGCCCCCGCGATTCTACGTGAATCTGGCCCATAGATCTGAATACAGCAGTATGTTATGCGTTGGGTCTATTCACGTTGCTCCATTTTGGCCTGCAGTGTTGCATAAACCAAATCTAAAAAAATCTTTGTTCATGGTTCTGCATTTGGACCGTATTTTATGATTTAATTGAGTGCTCGTTTGTGCGTAACGAGTAATGAAACCTATGTGTTGTCAATGCTCAGGTCCAATGTGTAATCCATAGAATGTAATCAGCGGGCAGGGCCGGACTTACCATTGGCCTTGACTGGGCTCAAGCCCAGGGGCCCCACCCAAATTTTTTTTTTTTTTTTTTTTAGGGGTCCGGAGGTCCCCAGGGGCTCGGAGGCCCCCAGGGCCCCGGACGGCAACCCCCCTTTTTTTTATTTATTTTTTGTAAAAAAATGTTTTTTTTTTATATATTTTTTATTTTTATATATATAATATATGTATATGTATATATATATATATATATATATATATATATATATATATATATATTATTATTATTATTAAAGGGCCCAGGGTTCTCCAGGGCCCCCGAATGGCAACCCACCTTTTTTATTTTTTTATAAAAAAAATTACATTTTTTTTTTATATATATATATATATATATATATATATATATATATATATATATGTTTTTATTAAAGGGCTCAGAGGTCCCCAGGGCCCCATGTGGCAACCCCCCCTTTTTTATTTTTTTTATAAATGTTTATTTTTTTATTTTTGTTTATTTTTTATTAAAAGGCCCAGAGGTTCCCAGGGGCCCAGAGGTCCCCAGGGCCCCCGGGTTTGGCAACCTCCCTTTTTTTATGTATTTTTTATAAATGTTTTTTTTTTTTTTATTATTAAAGGGCCCAGAGGTTTATTTTTTCTTTTTATTAAAAGGCCCAGAGGTCCCCAGGGCCCCCGGGTTTGGCAACCTCCCTTTTTTTATGTATTTTTTATAAATGTTTTTTTTTTTTTATTATTAAAGGGCCCAGAGGTTTATTTTTTCTTTTTATTAAAAGGCCCAGAGGTCCCCAGGGCCCCGGATCGCTACATATATTTATATATATTTGTTTTCTTCTTTATTTCTTCTTTTTTTTGTAAAGGCCCCCCCGCTTCTCAATTTGCGGCAGCCCCCACGCTTCTCAATTTCAGGCGGCAGCACCCCCACCCCCCCTAGGTTCTCTGCTTCAGGGGGCCCATGCCTTAAGCTGTGCAAGGGGCCCCAAAATTCCTGATGGCGGCCCTGCGCATACCTCCCAACACGCACGGATTCTGTGGGACTTTCCCGCACAGACAGCTTCTTCCCGCAGTCCCGCAAAAGGGTTAATTTTCCCGCACTGCAAGAGGAGGCAGCACGGAAGCAGGAGGAACCGGAGTGGTGTGTGGAGGACTGTGGCTGCTGAAGGGAAGAAAGCCGAGAGCCGGGCTAATGACAGTCTGTGGCCCCGGCTGTTGGCACAGGTGAGAGGCCCCCCCCGCAACAACTGCAAAATCCCCCCCCCGCTCAACAACTTTAATGCGCTCCCCCCGCTCAACAACTTCAATTCGCCCCCCCCGCTCAACAACTTCGATCCCCCCCAATTCTCGGCTCCAGGGGGCCCCTTCAACACTCAAGCCCAGGGGCCCCCACCACCCTAAGTCCTGCCCTGTCAGCGGGACCCACAAACACTGCATAAGCAGAATGTATGCAAATATATACAGACAACTTGCTGTGAATAGGATAATGCCCTAATTTGGCATGTCTCCAAAGGGGTTACCTGTCACCTGCCCATTGCTATCATATGGGGGTTTATTAACCGCTTGTTATAGCAATAAAGTAAAAATAAAATAAAATAAAACAATAAAATTATAATAAAATGTATTGTAAAAAAAACTTTCCTGTAGCCCCCGTTGCAGTATCGCTGTGAATGTCAGAGTGAGAGCAATAGTTCTAGGACTAGGTTTATTACCCCTTGTGATAGCAATCAAGTAAATATAAATAAAATAAAAAAAGGTAAGAAAAAAAAATTACAATAAAATTTATTTACATTTTTTTTTAAAAGATTGCCTTAACCCATGTTGCCCTGCACACATGCGCAAACATATTTGGGTACTGACGTTTTTTTCTCTATCACAAGTGCATGCAATTTTAAGACTTTCACGTTTGGTATCTATTTACTCTGGGCAACTGTATCTTTTATATTTTACCAAAAAAATTGTAGTATATTGTGTGTGCTTAAAAAAAACTGTTTGTATATTTTTTCCTGAAAATTTTCATCTAACGAACAGTTGCGTAAATATGTAACCTTTTTATTCTACTGGGTGTTTGCTTTCAGAAAATATATAGGGCCAGATTCAGAGACATCTGTGGTGGCGTAACGTATCGCATTTACGTTACACCGCCGCAAGTTTTACGGGCAAGTGCTTGATTCACAAAGCACTTGCCTGTAAAGTTGCGGCGGCGTAGCGTAAATCCCTCCGGCGCAAGCCCGCCTAATTCAAATTGGGGTGGATCATTTAAATTAGGCGCGTTCCCGCGCCGAACGTACTGCACATGCTCCGTTTTGAAATTTCCCTCCGTGCTTTGCGCGAAATGACATCACACCGACGTAATTTTTTTGAACGTAGACGTGAGTTAAGTCCTTTCCTATTCACAGAAGCCTTACGCAAAAAAAAAAAATATTTTAATTCGATGCGGGAACGACGGCCATACTTTAACATGGCAAGTCTAACTTTAGGCCACAAAATAGCAGCTTTAACTATACGCCGGGAAAAGCCGACTAGCGACGACGTAAGAGAATGCGACGGCCGCGCGTACCTTCGTGGATCGCCGGAAAAAGCAAATTAGCATACCCGACGCGGAAAACGACGCGAACTCCACCCAGCGGGCGCCGAAGTATTGCACCTACGATCCGAAGCCGTACGAAGCCGTAAGCCTGTCGGATCTTAGCCAGAAGCCGTCGTATCTTGGTTTGAGAATTCAAACTATAGATACGACGCGGCAAATTTGAAAGTACGCCAGAGTATCAGTAGATACGCCGGCGTACTTCTTCTGTGAATCTGGCCCATAATGTTCTGGAGTTTAAGTAATTTTATTGCCAAAAATTACGATTTTTACACTTGTGCAAAAAATGCAAAAATAGAGGAAGTGTGTCACTGGATGGATCACCAGGTGAAAAAAAAAAAGAAAAAAGGTAAAAAAATAAAAGAAAAATTTATGAAGTCAACACATCTAAGGCCCCGTACACACGAGAGGATCGATCCGCTGTAATTGATCCGCGGATCGGTTTCAGCGGATAGATCCGCTGGTGTGTACGATCCAGCGGATATTTATCCGCGGATATATTTCGGGCCGACCGATTTCCAGCGGATAAAAATTTCTTAGCATGCTAAGAAATCTATCCGCTGGAATCGGCTCCAGCGGATCGATCCGGTGGTCTGTACAGACTCACCGGATCGATCCGTCCGAACCCATCCCTCGCATGCGTCGTAATGATTTGACGCATGCGTGGATATCCTTATATGACAGCGTCGCGCACGTCGCCGCGTCATCATCGCGGCGACGGCGCGACACGTCACCGCGGACGGAATTCCGCGGGGATTTTGATCTCCTGGTTAGTACAACCAGGACATCAAAATCCGCCAGAGGATTTATCCGCGGATACGGTCCGGAGGACCGTTTCAGCGGATAAATCCTCTCGTGTGTACCCGGCATAAGGATTGGTAAGCTGCAATTTATTACATTTTTGGTTTTGGGTTTAATAACAGTGTTACTGTCCAGCTGCAGACAGCACAGAGCCACAGAGCCCTAGGAGACACTCTGCACATGCTCAGGGTGCATGTGTACATCCAAGGGCCAATTAGCACTGTCCAGGCAGAAGGTCAGGAGTCATGCAGCCTCTTATGCCGCGTACAGACGGTCGTTTTTTGTGATGAAAAAAAACTTCGTTTTTAAAAACGTCATTTAAAATGACCGTGTGTGGGGAAAACGTCGTTTTATGTCTTCTGAAAAACGACAAAAAAAAATTCGAACATGCTTGATTTTTTTGTGTTGTTTTTCAAAACGTCGTTTTTTGTTTCACAAAAAATGACCGTGTGTGGGCAAAACAACGTTTTTAAACCCGCGCATGCTCAGAAGCTAGTTATGAAGCGAGCTTCAATGGAAAAGAGTGCTGAACGTAACCGCGCTTTGCTAGAGCATTTTGGAAAAACGATGGTGTGTAGGCAACGTCGTTTTTGAAAATGAACTTTCAAAAACGCCGTTTTATTTCATGATTTTAAACGTCGTTTTTTTTTCATCACAAAAAACGACCGTCTGTACACAGCATAAGAACAGAGAAAGAAATCTCCAATCTTTAACCAGACACTGATAGAAGTCACAAGACTGCTATATACTGCTGATGAGAAAAGGTATTTTGCAGTTTATATTTACTAAAATAATTGTATTTCCACATTTTGCGTATTGTGGGAGATATAGTGCCAGATATAGTGAATGCAGGATCCTGCGTTTAGTAACACTTTAAATAAACTGGTGCATTCCAATTCTTCAGCATTTGGTTTTCTCAGAAAGGTTTTAATTACCGCCACATGAAAGAATTAAAGAGCAATTTGACTTTAGACTCCCCTTTGCTTTGCATAATGCAAAAAAAAAAAAAAAAAACATGGTTGTAACTGTAATCTGTGCTTACCACAGGGAATAGTTTCTACATTAGGGACATCTGTTAAAACACATGCAATAGAATGGCACGTCATACAATACAGTTTTAGTGAAAGCAGGGCATTGTGGGAAAATGCATTGGACAAATGTTTTGGATTACCCCTGTACAGAAAAAAATGTACCTCTGAAAGATCAAAGAAAATTGAGGAGCTGGCCAATTTGACATTGATGCAGTCTGCTCTGAGTTTTCATGTTCTTTTTATTTTATAAATTGAAGTTAGTTTATTGAACCAAATAGAGAAGAGAGAACATAAAGTGGACCTTGCATGAAATGGCAAGTTTTGCTTATTAGCTACCGTAGTTTCTCACCCGACACATTAAAAGTCTAAGCTTAAAGAGGCCCTGCCATCGACTTAATCGCAATAAGCGTATATTGATTTGTTTACGCAAAAGTTATAGCGTCTACAAAATAGGGGACAGATTTATGGCATATGACATATCGGACATATCGGACACTTTTGACACGTTTTTGGGACCATTCACATTTATACAGCGATTAGTGCTATAAAACTGCACTGATTACTGTGTAAATGTGTGTGGCAGGGAAGGGGTTAACACTAGGGGGAGATCAAGGGGTTAAATATGTTCCCTGGGGAGTGATTCTAACTGCAGGGGGAGGGGACTCACAAGGGGAGGAGACCGATGTGTCTTCCTCTGTACTGGGAACACACGATCTGTCTCCTCTCCTCTGACAGGACATGGATCTGTGGGCCAGATTCAGGTAGAATTCTGGCGGCGTAACGTATTGCATTTATGTTACACCGCTGCAAGTTTTACGGGCAAGTGCTTGATTCACAAAGCACTTGCCTGTAAAGTTGCGGCGGCGTAGCGTAAATCCATCCGGCGCAAGCCCGCCTAATTCAAATGGGGCGTGGATCATTTAAATTAGGCGCGTTCCCGCGCCGAACCGACTGCGCATGCTCCGTTTTGAAATTTCCCGCCGTGCTTTGCGCGAAATTACGTTGCACCGACGTGAGTTTTTGAACGTCAACGTGAGCTACGTTTTCCTTTCCTTTCCTATTCACGGACGACTTACGCAAAAAAAAAAAAATGTAAAATTCGACGCGGGAACGACGGCCATACTTTAACATGGCAAGTCTAAAGATAGGCCAAGAAATAGCAGCTTTAACTATACGCCGGGAAAAGCCGACTAGCGACGACGTAAGAGAATGCGACGACCGCGCGTACCTTCGTGGATCGCCGTAAACAGCTAATTAGCATACCCGACGCGGAAAACGACGCAAACTCCACCCAGCGGGCGCCGAAGTATTACACCTACGATCCGAAGGCGTACGAAGCCGTACGCCTGTCGGATCGAAGCCAAAAGCCATCGTATCTTGGTTTGAGGATTCAAACTAAAGATACAACGCGGCAAATTTGAAAATACGCCGGAGTATCAGTAGATACTCCGGCGTATTTCTTCTGTGAATCTGGCACCCTAGCCGCCCCAGGAAGCCCAGGACGTCATATGAAGTCCACCTGGAGGGATAAAAGGTTCCTGCCGACGTCATTTTTCAATGACTCGGTAAGGAACAGGTTAAAGGAGAACTGCACAAAAAACAAGATTGGCTAAACCCACAAGTGACTTTTTTTTTTACCACTACTATTCCTTTATTTTGGCTTTTGGAATTTACAAATGCAGCAATTTAGAAATCAGATGAAAGGTTTAGTGTTGGAAAACACTTTTTGATAGATAAAAAAGTGCATTTTATACACATCTATATAGATCAGGCCAAAATGAGGGATAAATGAGGAGGGATGAGGGACAGAGGGACATTGCTTCAAATCAGGGACAGTCCCTCGAAATCAGGGACAGTTGGGAGCTATGCAAACTCAACTTACACCCCTGCTTCTGGCGAGCTGGACTAGGGAAAGCTGAAGGACCCAAATTCCACAAGAATACACTCCTGTACTGTGCATAACAAATGGCACCCAATGCACATGTAGAATAAAGAAACTGCACCTCTGCTATAGCGCACCACAAGGCATGAATGTGAATAATTTCTGCATTGTGGCGCACAGCTTCCTCAAATATAGTACATGCTTATTATTTGTTTGTTGACAGCCCATTCAAAGTAAATGGGCTTTAACGTAATGCGCTTCATTGCCCAAAAACGCACGTGTTGATGCAATGTTCATTAATGCATAAACAAGTGTAAACAGCACATAAAGCGCACTAATTTAAAAAATATAGAATGTTTTGACAAGATGTAGTAACAACACAAAAAAGCATTACAATTTTTTGTGATCTAGCGCTTCTTTACCTTGTGGTTATTTCAAAGAATATGTAAGCTGTAAACATGTGTCCAAAGCAGACGGAGAAACCAATCCTTCTACATGTTCCAAAATATCAAGCCAGCAAACATAAAAGTGCAAAAATAAGGCTGCTGATTATGTCTTATATATTTTCTGCAAGCAAACAAGCCTTTATCTTTTTATTCAGTACTGTGTGTCGCTCCCGCCAGACATGAAGGACTATCGCGTACAGATCAGGCAAAGGACAAAGATGAAAAATATGTTATTTGAGAAAAATCAATGATCATTAAAAATAGAGAATTAAAATAAAAAATAATTGCGTGTATATATATATATATATATATATATATATATATACAGTATCTCACAAAAGTGAGTACACCCCTCACATACTTGTAAATATTTTATTATATCTTTTCATGTGACAACACTGAAGAACTTACACTTTACTACAATGTAAAGTAGAGAGTGTACAGCTTGTATAACAGTGTAAATTTTCTGTCCCCTCAAAATAACTCAACACACAGCCATTAATGTCTAAACCGCTGGGAACAAAAGTGACTACACCCCTAAGTGAAAATGTCCAAATTGAGCCAATATTTTGTGTGGCCCCCATTATTTTCCAGCACTGCCTTAACCCTCTTAGGCATGGAGTTCACCAGAGCTTCACAGGTTGCCACTGGAGTCCTCTTCCACTCCCCCATGATGACATCACAGAGCTGGTAGATGTTAGAGACCTTGCGCTCCTCCACCTTACGTTTGAGGATGCCCCACAGATGCTCAATAGTGTTTAGGTCTGGAGACATGCTTGGCCAGTCCATCAAAATTACCCTCAGCTTCTTTAGCAAGGCAGTGGTCATCTTGGAGGTGTGTTTGGGGTCGTTATCATGTTGGAATACTGCCCTGTGACCCAGTCTCTGAAGGGAGGTGATCAGGGGCGTAACTAGAAATCACAGGGCCCCATAGCAAAATGTTGTATGGGCCCCCCCCCCCCCTCCAAAAAAAAAAATGAACTAATGCGGTCCGGCGTCCGTCTGCGGCATTCGTGGTGTCCTCTCGCTTCTTCCGCGTTGTTTTTGAACGCCGTACTGCACTCAGTATATGTTGGCGGTGGCGCTCAGAAAGCGGGGATCGGCGTATAACGCGCACCCACAGGGGAAAAAAGTGCGTGTTATACGCCGATAAATACGGTAGATGTTTTTTAGGGTGAACCTCCGCTTTAAGAACATGTTATGGCATAATGGCAAGTGGGTCGGGTGATACAACATACATACACATGATGATTGATATACATGATACTGATTATCTTCTACATCAGACCCAGTAACTGCCACCAATGCCCATATAATTAAATTAATGAAGCATATGCAGCTAATTGAAAATCAAAGAGCAAAGAAGCTTTGCAAAGTTTGGTCACCTACTAGTAAGCCTGGGTAGTAGGTGACCAAACTTTGCAAAGCTTCTTTGCTCTTTGAATTTCAATTAGCTGCTGCATATGCTTCATTCATTAATTTAATGAGCTGGGCATTGGTGGCAGTTACTGGGTAGTATATAAGGCAATTAGCTCTCAGTCTCAGTTGTGAGTGACACTGACAATATTTGTGATTATACACGTAGGTAAGTACCTGGTCCTGGCTGGCCACCTCAGTCACAAGTCAGTGGAGTCACCTGCTGCTGCAGTGTGTGTGTGCTGCTGCCGCCTGCCTGCAGTGCTGCCTGGCTTTGGGGTTCCCCATTCTCGGATGGTTAGGAAAGTCTCCTCTGACCTGGCGCCGGGCGGCTGTCCTCTGACCGGCTCCAGAAACTTCACGCGGCGCCAGGGCTGGCCCAAGACATTGTGCTGCCTGGGCCCAAGATTTAAATGCTGCCCCCCCCCCCCCCCCCAAAAAAAAAAAAAAAAGTACGCCCACCAAATGGCCCCTACATACAATGTTATATCATGACAATTAAAATGAAAATTTAATGTATCACGGAGTTAGATTTACATGCAACAGTGGTGGTGGTTGGGGGGTTCCATCCAATGCAGCTGTGGTGATGGTGGGGGGTTCAGTCAGAGGCAGCAGTGGTGGTGCAGGGGGTTCAGTCAGAGGCAGCGGTGGTGGTGCGGGGGGTTCAGTCAGAGGCAGCGGTGGTGGTGGGGGGGTTCAGTCAGAGGCAGCGGTGGTGGTGGGGGGGTTCAGTCAGAGGCAGCGGTGGTGGTGCAGGGGGTTCAGTCAGAGGCAGCGGTGGTGGTGGGGGGGTTCAGTCAGAGGCAGCGGTGGTGGTGCGGGGGTTCAGTCAGAGGCAGCGGTGGTGGTGCGGGGGTTCAGTCAGAGGCAGCGGTGCGGGTTCAGTCAGAGGCAGCGGTGGTGGTGCGGGGGTTCAGTCAGAGACAGCGGTGGTGGTGCGGGGGTTCAGTCAGAGGCAGCGGTGCGGGTTCAGTCAGAGGCAGTGGTGGTGGTGCGGGGGTTCAGTCAGAGGCAGCGGGGGTTCAGTCAGAGGCAGCGGTGCGGGTTCAGTCAGAGGCAGCGGTGGTGGTGCGGGGGTTCAGTCAGAGGCAGCGGTGGTGGTGGGGGGGTTCAGTCAGAGGCAGCGGTGGTGGTGGGGGGGTTCAGTCAGAGGCAGCGGTGGTGGTGCGGGGGTTCAGTCAGAGGCAGCGGTGGTGGTGCGGGGGTTCAGTCAGAGGCAGGGGTGGTGGTGCGGGGGTTCAGTCAGAGGCAGCGGTGCGGGTTCAGTCAGAGGCAGCGGTGGTGGTGCGGGGGTTCAGTCAGAGGCAGCGGTGGTGGTGCGGGGGTTCAGTCAGAGGCAGCGGTGCGGGTTCAGCCAGAGGCAGCGGTGGTGGTGCGGGGGTTCAGTCAGAGGCAGCGGTGATGGTGCGGGGGTTCAGTCAGAGGCAGCGGTGCGGGTTCAGTCAGAGGCAGCGGTGGTGGTGCGGGGGTTCAGTCAGAGGCAGCGGTGGTGGTGCGGGGGTTCAGTCAGAGGCAGCGGTGGGGGTTCAGTCAGAGGCAGTGGTGATGGTGGTGGTGGGGGAGTTCAGACAGAGGCAGGGAGGATCAGAAGGGCACACACCAGGGAGGGGTCAGAAGGGTATACAGCAGGGAGGGGTCAGGAGGGTATACAGCAGGGAGGGGTCAGGAGGGTATACAGCAGGGAGGGGTCAGAAGGGAATACACCAGGGACGGTTAGGAGGGTATACACCAGGGAGGGTCAGGCGGGTATACACCAGGGAACGGTCAGGAGGGTATACACCAGGGAGGGTGAGAAGGGTATACAGCAGGGAGGGGTCAGGAGGGTATACAGCAAGGAGGGTGTGAAGGGTATACACCAGGGAGGGTATACAGCAGGGAGAGTATACAGCAGGGAAAGGTCAGAAGGGTATACAGCAGGGAAAGGTCAGGAGGGTATACAGCAGGGAGGGGTCAGAAGGGAATACACCAGGGTATACACCAGGGAGGGTCAGGAGGGTATACACCAGGGAGGGTGAGAAGGGTATACAGCAGGGAGGGGTCAGGAGGGTATACAGCAGGGAGGGTGTGAAGGGTATACACCAGGGAGGGTATACAGCAGGGAGAGTATACAGCAGGGAAAGGTCAGGAGGGTATACAGCAGGGAAAGGTCAGGAGGGTATACAGCAGGGAGGGGTCAGGAGGGTATACACCAGGGGGAGTGAAAACCTGGAGACAGTTAAATCATTAAGTCCAATTGTCTGCTAGTAGGCAGCACTTCCATGCTAATCTGCAGTAATACAGCAGATTTAGCATAGAGGTGCATGCAAGCTACACGAGGAACTGCAAGATGATTTACCTCCACACTGACTTGTCTCCCTCTGACACCAGACAGGCACGATCTTGTGGTCAGGTGAATCCCCATCCTGCCCACTCAAACAGCAGAGGCAAGGAGACTCCGCCTCAGGGATGTCACTGTATTCATGCAGGACAGTGGCCGTGCTGAAGGAGTGAGGTCAGGTGGGGGGAGGTATGGGGGGGCGAAAAGGATGAAGGGACGGTGCGCAGAGGAGGGTAGGCAGAGCAAGCTGTTCTGGCCGAGTGGCCAGTCACACTTTTCATCAAGCATGGGGGGCGCCTGTCACACTTGGCTCCTCCATGCTGACATGAGCTGATTTTGCTTGGATGGTTTAATGTGTCCTCCCCCCCCCCCCCTATAGCGCCGATGGCACTTCCCAGGTCTGTATTGCATTTAGCTGACAGACACTCGGCGGCGGTGAGAAAAAAAAAAAAAAAAAAAAACCTCGGTCATTGCCTTGCCCTGCTCAACGGGCCCCACTCGGCTGCGGGCCCCATAGCGCCCGCGTGGGTCGCTATGGCGGTAGTTCCGCCACTGGAGGTGATCATGCTCTGCTTCAGTATGTCACAGTACATGTTGGTATCCATGGTTCCCTCAATGAACTGTAGCTCCCCAGTGCCGGCAGCACTCATGCAGCCCCAGACCATGACACTCCCTCCACCATGCTTGACTGTAGGCAAGACACACTTGTCTTTGTACTCCTCACCTGGTTGTCGCCACACACGCTTGACACCATCTGAAACAAATACGTTTATCTTGGTCTCATGAGACCACAGGACATGGTTCCAGTAATCCATGTCCTTAGTCTGCTTGTCTTCAGCAAACTGTTTGCAACTTTTCTTGTGCATCATCTTTAGAAGAGGCTTCCTTCTGGGATGGCAGCCATGCAGACCAATTTAATGCAGTGTGCGGAGTATGGTCTGAGCACTGACAGGCTGACCCCCCACCCCTTCAACCTCTGCAGCAATGCTGGCAGCACTCGTACGTCTATTTCCCAAAGACAATCTCTGGATATGACGCTGAGCACCTGCACTCAATTTCTTTGGTTGACCATGGCGAGGCCTGTTCTGAGTGAAACCCGTCCTGTTAAACTGCTGTATGGTCTTGGCCACCATGCTGCAGCTCAGTTTCAGGGTCTTGGCAATCTTCTTATAACCTAGGCCATCTTTATATAGAACAACAATTCTTTTTTTCAGATCCTCAGAGAGTTCTTTGCCATGAGGTACAATGTTGAACTTCCAGTGACCAGTATGAGAGAGTGAGAGCAATAACACCAAATTTAACACACCTGCTCTCCATTCATACCTGTGACCTTGTAAAACTAACGAGTCACATGACACCGGGAAGGGAAAATGGCTAATTGGGCCCAACTTGGACATTTTCACTTAGGGGTGTACTCACTTTTGTTCCCAGCGGTTTAGACATTAATGGCTGTGTGTTGAGCTATTTTGAGGGGACAGCAGATTTACACTGTTATACAAGCTGTACACTCACTACTTTACATTGTAGCAAAGTGTGACTTTTTAAGTGTTGTCACATGCATACTGTAGATTGTGCAATCAAATTTGTGAAAACCCAGCTATATGTTTGTCATATGTTCCCATTCACACAGCATATGTTTGTGTTGGTTTAACTAGATATTAGTGTAATTATATTCCCTGTATTGTTTTTTTGCCTTACTTTGCATCTATGTTCTTGCATGTTAGGGTTGCAGTTTGTAGTGTCATTGCTTATCTATCTCCCTCTGTCCATATATTCATTCACCTAGCTTGTCCCTATTCACTAATGGGACAGGCAACTTCTTGTTCTAGGTCGCACAGCATCTATACCATGCCTCACCATTTTGTCTGTGTTAAAGCACAAATGTACGAGTGATAACTTGATGAAAACACATCTCTTCCCATCACTGCTCTGCATGCTTGCTTGTCAGATCTAACTACTGTTAAGCTCTCGCCTGCACAGTACATGAAGTATCAGTTCTCACACTACAGACGGTCTTCATGCATTAATCACTTCAGCCCTGGACAATTCTGACACTTTTCATATATATGTAAAAATCTCCCAAACATCATATATTTTTTAGCAAAGGCTCTAAAGAATAAAATGATGGGTGTTGCAATTTTTATGCCACACAGTATTTGCACTACAGTCATAATTTTTTTTTGTTTATGGTGCACTCCTAAACACTGCACTTTGTACATAACCTGAACACTGCACTCTGTATGTAACTTGAACCTTCCACTCTCTACATCATGGGTGCTCAACTTGTGGCCCTCCAGCTGTTGCAGAACTACAAGTACCATTACGCCTCTGCCTTTGGGAGTCATGCTTGCAACTTTCAGTGGTTTGCAATGCCTCATGGGACATGTAGGCCACAGGTTGAACACCCATGCTCTACATAGTGCACTTCAGAAGGCAACTATACTGCTGACGCAGCCCACAATGCAATTGAGTATGACACCCCTGCCCTAGACTGGCCCTGTATTGTTGGTGTGTGATGGACGTGCTAAAATGAAAATTTTATTTTGTGTTATGATTAGAATCACTAAAATGTTTCTCTTTCCTATATTCCTTATACTGTATGGGCCAGATCCACAAAAGAGATACGACGGAGTAACTGCTGTTACTCCATCGTATCCCTTGTCCTAACTTTGCAACTGATCCACAGAAGCAGTTTTCCAAAGTTAGGCAGAAGATCCGGCATGTGTAATTGAATTACACTGCCGAATCTTAGGATGCATTACCGCATCCGCCTCTGGGGGCATTTTGAGTCGAAGTGCCGCTTCTAGTATGCAAATTAGCACTTAGGGCGATCCACAAAGCTTTTCAGCTTCGTTTTTTCGCCGTAAGTTTTAGTTTGCAAGTGTAAAACTAGGGCTGGTTTTACAAAGTGTAAACTAGTAACACCATGTAAAAGCCCATTCAAGCGACGGCATTTGGTATGCATTCCTGAGGGAGAACTCCACGGCAATTTGTAAAATCAAAACCGGCATGGGTTCCCCCCCCAGGAGCATACCAGGCCCTTAGGTCTGGTATGGGTTGTAAGGAGACCCCCCCTACGGCGAAAAATCGACGTAGGGGGTCCCCCTACAATTCATACCAGACCCTTATCCAAAGCACGCTACCCGGCTGGCCAGGAATTGGAGTGGGGACGAGCGAGCGCCCCCCCCCTCCTGAGCCGTGCCAGGCCGCATGCCCTCAACATGGGGGGGTTGGGTGCTCTGGGGCAGGGGGGCGCACTGCGGGCCCCCCCACCCCAGAGCACCCTGTCCCCATGTTGATGAGGACAGGACCTCTTCCCGACAACCCTTGCCGTTGGTTGTCGGGGTCTGCGAGCGGGGGCTTATCGGAATCTGGGAGTCCCCTCAAATAAGGGGGCCCCCAGATACCGGCCCCCCACCCTAAGTGACCCTACCCATTCACCTGGAGGCAAAAAGTTAAAGTTATTAAACACACAACACAAGGGTTTTTAAAATAATTTATTAGTCTGCTCCGGAGGCCCCCCCTGTCTTCTTTATTAGCTCTAATACCAGGGGGGGCTTCTTCTTCCGCTCTCCGGGGGTCTTCTCCGCTCTCCGGGGGGGCCTCATTCTTCCGCTCTCCGGGGGGGGGTCTTCTCCGCTCTCCGGGGGTCTTCTTCTATCTTCGCCGCTCTCCGCTGTTGACTCGGCGCACCCCGGTTCTTCTGCAGCTGTCTGGTGCCTTCTTCTTCAGCGCTGGCTGCCTGCTATCTTCGTGTGTTAGCTCAATTACTAACAGGCAGCCAGCGCGGTCTTCTGTGACGTCATGTTCTTCTTCTCCCTTCTTCCGATGTTGACACGTCGCCTCTTGTCACTGCAATGATGGAAGCGCGCCTTGCATCCCATTTATATAGGCATCACCGTCCCATCATGCTCCGGCAGGTACCCACGTGGTGGGTGCCTACCCACGTGCACCCACCACGTGGGTACCTACCGGAGCATGATGGGACGGTGATGCCTATATAAATGGGATGCAAGGCGCGCTTCCATCATTGCAGTGACAAGAGGCGTCGAGTCAACATCGGAAGAGGGGAGAAGAACAGAAGAGAAGAACATGACGTCACAGAAGACCGCGCTGGCTGCCTGCTAGTAATTGAGCTAACACACAAAGATAGCAGGCAGCCAGCGCTGAAGGAGAAGGCACCGGACAGCTGCAGAAGAACCGGGGTTCGCCGAGTCAACAGTGGAGAGCGGCGAAGATAGAAGAAGACCCCCGGAGAGCGGAGAAGACCCCCCCCCCGGAGAGCGGAAGAAGAAACCCCCCCCGGAGAGCGGAGAAGACCCCCGGAGAGTGGAAGAAGAAGCCCCCCCTGGTATTGGAGCTAATAAAGAAGACAGGGGGGGCTTCCGGAGCAGACTAATAAATTATTTTAAAAACCCTTGTGTTGTGTGTTTAATAACTTTAACTTTTTGCCTCCAGGTGAATGGGTAGGGGTACGATGTACCCCATATCCATTCACTTAGGGTGGGGGGCCGGTATCTGGGGGCCCCCTTATTTGAGGGGACTCCCAGATTCCGATAAGCACCCCGCCCGCAGACCTCGACAACCAACGGCAAGGGTTGTCGGGAAGAGGTCCTGTCCTCATCAACATGGGGACAGGGTGCTCTGGGGTGGGGGGGCCCGCACCCCCATGTTGAGGGCATGTGGCCTGGCACGGCTCAGGAGGGGGGGGGGGCGCTCGCTCGTCCCCACTCCCTTTCCTGACCGGCCGGGTAGCGTGCTTTGGATACGGGTCTGGTATGGATTGTAGGGGGACCCCCTACGTCGATTTTTCGGCGTAGGGGGGGTCTCCTTACAACCCATACCAGACCTAAGGGCCTGGTATGCTCCTGGGGGGGAACCCATGCCGGTTTTTTCTTTGAAAATTGGCATGGAGTTCTCCCTCAGGAATGCATGCCGAGCGACGCTGTCAAATTTGTTTTTTTTTTTCCCGACGCAACTTTTTTAAGCCGGCGCGATCCACAAAACTCGGCGTAACGTAACTTCGCGCATGCGCAGTACGGCCGGCGCGGGAGCGCGCCTCATTTAAATGGGACTCGCCCCATTTGAATAGGAACGCCTTGCGCCGCCCGGATTTAAGTTACACAGCCTGAAATTTCTAGGTAAGTGCTTTGTGGATCGGGCACTTAGGTAGAAATTTTAAGGCAGTGTAACTTAAATGGGATTTTTTAAGTTGCGCCAGGTTTTTGTGGATCTGGCCCTTTATTTGTTTTTATACGCATTATGCATATATATGTATGGGAATGATCAATACTGCTTATTTTCCTTGAGGATTTTATATCAGATATTGTTTTAAAGTAATGAACTTAGCATTGAAAATACAAAGGATTATTATTAAGAGCAGATGCTGTCATCCTCCATTTCCCCCTCATGTTACAAATGTGTCCTCTGGCCCTTCCCCCTACTGCATTCCTAAATGGCTTCACTTCAAAAACCCCCTCCTTGTCTGCTTTACTGAGAGAACTTTTATGCCACAAGGGCAAGAAGAACATGGAACAGGAAAAGACCCTTATATGGACTGACCAATGAGGGCTTCATGCCAAGGACAAGCCACACAGGGGGGGGGGTAGGTGAATGGGTGTGTATGTATAATGTGAACCAATCAAATGCATGTATTTGTGATTCTGTGGTTTTAATAAAAAGAGCCAGCAGGCTCCAGTCACGTCCTCTGTTGGGACTGAGCTGAGAAAGGTGAGGATGTGAAATCTCTCTCTGATTTGCATGCTCTCACCTGGCAGCTTTTGTACTAGCAAGGGAGAACCTGGGTCACTCTCAGAGGCCCCTCTCAGGGTGAGCGCTACATAAGCCTTCTCATCCCCATCAGTGCCTAATCTCTCAAATGTGCGTCTAGAAGAATGTATAAACATTCCCATAGACAAACTCATAAACCTTGTTGACAGTCTTCCCACAAGAGTTGAAGCTGTTATCGCTACAAAGAACGGGCCAACTCAATGTTCGTGTAAAGGCAGGCGTCCCAATACTTTTGGTAATATAGTCTATGTTTGTATTCCGCATCAAGAGAACAGCCTAAAGTGACAACCATGGTTCCCTCCAAATATGCAGTGGTGAGGTGATGTAGCCACCTGGGGACAGGAAGTTGCATGGTCACCAGGTGAAAATAAAGCAAAAGGAAGCTTTAAGTGGTTGTAAAATCTCTGGCGGAAGTTACACCTACAGATAAGCCTAGATTAAGGCTTACCTGTAGGTGCTTGCAATATCTCAGAGACCTACACAGTCTCGGAGATATTTGCTATTTCCCCGAGCGGCGCCTTTTTCTGCGCATGCGCCGTCTTGAATGGGCACGCTGTGCTGTTTCAAGCACGCGACTTCCGGCCAGTCACAGAGCTGGAGTTCGCGGGCATCGGAAGAATACAGGTGAAGATTGACGCTCGCTGCCATGGAGGAAGACAGCGACATTGCGGGCTTCTACTGCAGGTAAGTATCACATAATGGGCTAGTATAGTAGCCCATTATGCTTTACCTTTGCAGGGAGACATAGAGGAAGTAAACCCCATCAGGGATTACTTCCTCTTTAAAAAACAAAGAAGAAAACAAATGTCCCCACTACACCAAGGACTAATATACTGCAATATATAAATTTTTTGATTTTGGGTTTAGATACACTATAATTCTTACCAGTCCTGCTGCCTGTACCTTCAGTCTTTAACGCTCTTGTTACACCGGCTTGGCTATTATTTCAGAAATGGATGTTTATCATTTTGTTTTTTCCATTTTTGTTCCTTAGTAAATACACAGTATTTACAGCTTTTACCTGCCTAGTGTGCTTTTGTTTTTCCTGCCTGTTTCATCTTTGTTATGATGTAGTAAAAATAATTCTCCAGTTTACTGTCAGGCTGGAACCTCTAAAGTGCATGCTTTTATCCTCCTCTGATGTCAGCTAATGTACATGTCATTAGATATCTGTTCCCAAACACCCAGTAGGACGCCTCCCCCGGCTTTACTTTGTATTGTTATTGGCAACAATGAAGGTGTGATCTCAATTATCCAAAATGTGCCATCACAACGCGTTTCCTGAATCTGTCATCAGAGCCACTCTCCTCCCTCCCGCCAAATGTTTACACAAAAAGGTTCCCTCTCAAAACTGTTTCCAAACGCCTTGTGGTTTTATCTCTGGTTTTATGACAAATGTCTGTATCTGGAATTTGCTCATAATAAATAATTGCTGGTTATAGTAATGAAAATAATATGCAGCCTGGTGTAAAATATAAGTATATTGTATAGTAGGGGCATAAGTCCATGGCTGGTATGATATATGGGCCAGATTCTTGTAGAATCTGCGGCGGCGTAGCGTAAGCCATTTACACTACGCCTCCGCAACTTACTGGAGCAAGTGCCGTATTCTCCAAGCACTTGCTCCGTAATTTGCGTCGGCGTAGTGTAATTGGCCCGGCGTAAGGCCGCGTAATTCAAAGGGGGCGGCTTGTATTTAAATTAAGCATGCCCCGCGCCGATCGAACTGCTTAAAATAGCCCAGTGCGCATGCTCCAGTTCTCGACGGAAAACGTCAATGATGCCGACGTGGGCGTCATTGACGTAAAGTCGTATTCGCGGACGACTTAGGAAAACTACGTAACCGACGGAACAAGCCGACGCTGACCCGACGCCATACTTAACATGGCATACGACGGACCTACGTAAACTTGCCCCTCATATTAGCAGGGGCAAGTTTACGCTTACGTAAACGTCGTAAATTCTCTGCGTCGTTCGCGCGTACGTTCAGGAATCGTCGTAAATTGCTAATTTACATAAGCGACGGGGAAAACGACGTCGGCAACACCTAGCGGCGGAAAAAAAAATGCATTTAAGATCTGACAGCGTAAGAGCCTTACGCTTGTCAGATCTAAGGGATATCTATGCGTAACTGATTGTAAGAATCAGTCGCATAGATAGGCCGGGCCAGATGAGGACTTACGACGGCGCAAATGGCTTTGCGCCGTCGTAACGCCTTTGAGAATCTGGCCCAATGTAACCACTTCCATACTGGGCCTATTCTGGCACTCCTCTCCTACATGTAAAAATTATAATTTTTTTGCTAAAAAAATACTCAGAACCCCCCTAAACATATGTTTTTTTATCAGACACCCTAGGGAATAAAATGGCGGTCGTTGCAACTTTTTATCTTGCACGGTATTTGCGCAATGATTTTTCAAATGCGTTTTTTTTGGGAAAAAAGTCAACACAATTTTATTTGCATAATGTGAAAGATTATGTTACGGCGATTAAATAGATACCCGACTTGTCACACTTTAAAATTGCACACACTCATGAAATGATGCCAAACTTCAGAACTTAAAAAATCTCTTTACAGGTTACCAGTTTAGAGTTACAGAGTTCTAGTGCTAGAAGTATTGCCCGCGCTCTAACGCACGCGGCGATACCTCACATGTGGGGTTTGAATGGAGTTTACATATGTGGGCGGGACTTGCGTGTGCGTTCACTTCTGAGTGCGAGCTACCGGGGACAGGGGCGTTTTTAATTGTTTTAACTTTTATTTGTTTATTTTACTTTTATTTTATTTTTTTTACACTTTCTCTTTTACATTCATTTTTTTATCACTTTTAGTCATAGAGAAATCTCTATGGTCGTCATCTGGCGGCAGCCGATTCTTTCTCTGGGCCCCCCGATGGAGCCAGGAGAAGCACCGGATGGTGTCAGGAGGGGTGGGATGTCCCCTCCCGTCACCTGTAAGAACGATTGCCGCTATGATCATTCTTATGATGCACAGAATCGCCGGCTGAATAGGAGGATATCTGAATGATGCCTGTAGTTGCAGGCATCATTCAGATTTTCACACTGAAAATCAAAGACGTCATATGATGTCCTTGGGTGGGAGGTGGTTAATATGGAGGTAATGTGATGATGTCATCTTGCTGTGCCTTAAAACATTACCTTAAAGTGAATCTAAATCAAACCTTAAAACAGAAATAAACTCTCCAAATCATCTTGTTTTTTTTTTTCCTATAAAAATAACAAACATGTTATACTTACCTACTCCTATTCCTGGGTCCCTCTTCTATGCTCCTGGACCCTCCCTCCTGGTCAGTGCCCCCGCAGCAAGCAGCTTGCTATGGGGGCACCCAAGCCGAATCACAGCTCCCCGTGTCCTTTCAGACACGGAGCCCTGACCCTGCCCAGCCCCCTCTCTCTCCTAATTGACTAGATGACTTTAATTGACAGCAGCGCCAGCTAATAGCTGTGTGTCAGCCAATCAGGGAGGGAGAATCTAGGATGGCTGAGACACTCGTGGACATCGCTGGACAGAGAGGGACCTCAGGAAAGTGTTAGGGGGGCTGCTACAAACAGAAGGCTTTTTATCTTAATGCATAGAATGCATTAGGACAAAAAACCTTCTGACTTTCCCTTTAACAATTTTTAACAACTTCAGCCCTGGAAGTATTTACCCCCTTAATGATCAGGCCATTTTTTTCGATACAGCACTGCGTTACTTTAACTGACAATTGCGCAGGCGTGCGACGCTGTACCCAAATAAAATGTACATCCTTTTTTTCCCATAAATAGAGCTTTCTTTTGGTGGTATTTTATCACCTCTGCGGTTCTAATTTGTTTGCGCTATAAACAAAAGAAGGATGAAAAGTTTGAAAAAAATATATATTTTTAACTTTTTGCCATAATACATATCCCAAAATTTTTTAAAAAATCAAATTTCTTCCTCAATTTTGGTCAATATGTATTCTTCTACATATTTTTAGAAAAAAAATCCAATAAGCGCAAATTTGGGAGATGTAAGGTTGGGGGTGTCAAATGTAAAATGAGGGTGTCAGGGTATAGGGGTGTCAGATGTAAGGTGGGGGTGTCAGGGTATTGGGGTGTCAAATGTAAGGTGGGGGTGTCAGGGTATCGGGTGTCAGATGTAAGGTGGGAGTGTGAGGGTATCGAGGTGTCAGATATAAGGTGAAGGTGTCAGGGTATCGGGGTGTCAGATGTAAGGTGGGGGTATCAGGGTATAGGGGTATCAGATGTAAGGTGGGGGTGTCAGGGTATCGGGGTGTCAGATGTAAGGTGGGGGTGTCAGGGTATCGGGGTGTCAGATGTAAGGTGGGGGTGTCAAGGTATAGGGGTGTCAGATGTAAGGTGTGGGTGTCAGGGTATCGGGATGTCAGATGTAAGGTGGGGGTGTCAGGGTATAGGGGTGTCAGATGTAAGGTGTGGGTGTCAGGGTATCGGGATGTCAGGGTATCGGGGTGTCAGATGTAAGGTGGGGGTGTCAGGGTATCGGGGTGTCAGATGTAAGGTGGGGTGTCAGGGTATCGGGGTGTCAGATGTAAGGTGGGGGTGTCAGGGTATCGGGGTGTCAGATGTAAGGTGGGGTGTCAGGGTATCGGGGTGTCAGATGTAAGGTGGGGGTGTCAGGGTATCGGGGTGTCAGATGTAAGGTGGGGGTGTCAGGGTATCGGGGTGTCAGATGTAAGGTGGGGTGTCAGGGTATCGGGGTGTCAGATGTAAGGTGGGGGTGTCAGGGTATCGGGGTGTCAGATGTAAGGTGGGGTGTCAGGGTATCGGGGTGTCAGATGTAAGGTGGGGGTGTCAGGGTATCGGGGTGTCAGATGTAAGGTGGGGTGTCAGGGTATATGGTGATTGATCTGCCTGCCTGTGGCAAGCTTTATTTGTATCAGAAGCCACTACAGGTTATATGTTGATTTTTTAAGTTGATTTCACATACCTGGTGGAGGTGAAGTTGAGAGGAGAACTTCACTTACACCTTCTGTTCAGAACCCCCTGGAGTTAGTGACTTGGTGTAGCATGAGGAGGAGTGGCACAGATGCCACTGTAGCAAAATGCAGCAGATTATCTCAAGACAGTCTGGATACAGCTTAAAGGGGAACTGCAGTCTGCTCACATAATTTGTAATACAAACATCTTTGTAATTCTGAAGCTTCCCTCCAACCACTTTGCATATTATTTTATATACTATATACTGTGATTCTGTACTTGCCAAATATGCTGCAGAAACCTCCCTCCACGGAGTCTAGCTGCAACCATTTTAACTGTGGGCAGCTGAAGCTGCTTCTTGTTTACTTCCTGGATTTACACAGAGAAACACCTCCAGCATTGCAGCTCTCATTGGCCCTCTTATGAATCGTCCCCCCTCCCTTCCTGGCAAGATCTCACGAGAGTGAGAGATAGCAGTGAATGATGTCATAAGCCTAGACCTTTTACCAGGCAAGAAACAGAAAGTGGGCAGATGGTAACAGAAGGGGGCGTATTTTGTAATGATTTTGTTTTGATGGAGGTGGAATTTGTCACGAAGCTGAAACACATGTCCAAAGCAAATATATCTGCTATTCTTCCTACATGTGTTAAAGCGGAGCTCCACCCTAAAGGGGAACTTCAGCTCATCGGATTCCTCCCCCCCTCCGGTGCCACAATTGACACCTTTCGGGGGAGAGGGGGACAGGATACCACTTTCGGGAGTCCGGCCGTGGCCGTGATGTCACCGCGGGGCTCCCTCCTCCTCCCGTGGCCGCCGGGCTAATAGGAGAGAGGAGCGGGGGCCTCGCGCATGCACAGTAGGGTTCCTGGCGTGAAGCCGAAAGGCTTCACTGCTGGGTTCCCTTACCCACAATGGCGACGGCAGCACCCGACAGCTGATGGAAAGCATCAGCTGCGGTGCCGACATCGAGGGACACCAGGACAGGTAAGTCTCCATTTATTAAAAGCCAGCAGCTGCAGTATGGGTAGCTGCTGGCTTTTAATTATTATTTTTTTTGCCCGGAACACCCCTTTAAGGGCAACACGCGTAGGAAAAATAGCAGAGATATATTTGTTTAGGTGATGTGTTTGAGTGTCGTGACAAATTGCGCCGCCATCTTAACAGCACTGGGCCTCATTATAAAATACGCCCCCTTCTGTTGCCATCCACCCCTCACACGCTCCCATCATGAACAGGTCCGTCCCTTGCAGACTTGCACGAGCATCGGGTGTGGCACTATGTCGGCTATAGTGCGCAGGCGCCGTCTACAGCTGATCGTCAATTCGGATGTTCGGAGGCTTTCGGCGGCTTGCTACTGCAGTACCGGGCGGGCATTATTCGACAGGGGGCATTTATCGACAAGACACCGGCAGTCAGAATGCTCCTGTGTTGGGGGCTCCTGGGAAGAATATTTGAAGAAAGATACACCCAGGCAACTTGTAATTCCAGATATTAGGAAATAGCATTGGTTAGGGATTTTTTCATGTGACAAGTTCCCTTGAAGGCAACTAGACCTATTGCATTGTCGATAGAAAGTTTTGTGAAATTGAAAATTCCCTGGCCTGTGTTAGCCTGGAACAGCTCTTTACATAATATCTGCTTGTCAAGAGATTAACGTATACTGCTCGATCATGTAAGGTCAATATGTAATAACCAAGTGTATCTATATGCAAATTAATGTAGTCAGAGAGTTTATCAATAAAGTTGTTGCATGTGCTTCATCATGCCGCACTCAATAAAGACAGCTGCTATGTATTCAGGGCGGAAGGGAGTGTTTTGACTGCACACTAAGGAAATTTACAGCCAATATGAGATCTCTCTTAAACAGTTGTACGCTGGTAATAAACCACTCACTCATTTATTGCTTTGATAAAGTGCTTTTACTATTCCATGTTTTATGAGTAGTTGCCTCATGGGATGGATTCTTAAAGCTTAACGAAAAATATTCATAATAAAAGGATTCAGATGCAGATCTTGAGATGTGCTAAAATAGACCCCAGAATGGCACCTGCTTCAAACTATAGATCTAGATAAAGTTTTTTTAAATAAAGTTTTTAAGAGTATTTTAAAAAAAATTACTTATTAAAGGGGTTGTAAAGGTAAAAGTTTTTTACCTTAATGCATCCTATGCATTAAGGTGAAAAAACATCTGACAGCACCAGACCCCCCCCCCCCCTGAGCCCCCGTTTTACTTACCTCACCGTTCGAAAGTCCAGGGCGCGTGCCTGACATCTTGCTCGGTTCCCAGCCTGGCCGTTGATTGGCTAGGCTGGGCGGATTGATAGCAGCGCAGCCATTGGCTGGCGCTGCTGTCAATCACAGCGGATGACGCGGCGCGCCGGGGGGTGGGGCCGAGTGATACAGTCGGCGGCTATGGCCGCTGCTGTATCACGGGAGCGCGCTCACAAAAGCTTTCCACCATGCGAGGGAGCTCGCATGAACGTGGAAAGCTTTTGCGAGGAGGAGCCGAGACAGCCGCCGAAGGACCCCAAAAGACACGGATCGGGGCCACTCTGTGCAAAACAAACTGCACAGTGGAGGTAAGTATAACATATTTGTTATTTAAAAAAAAAAAATTGTGCCTTTAGTGTTCCTTTAAAGGATAACTTTCCCTGTGAATCACTAGAGTGGAGATCGTTCTGCATTTTTGTGACCCGTTTTCAGCAGACAGCGAGCTGAATTTTACTGACTAAACTTCAGTGAATTTTAATTCCAGACAACTGGTATAGACCAATCGGAAACTGGCATTGGGATTAGAAATAAGCTATTTGGAGGGTGTGTTTCATTGTATTTATTTATTTGGTTATATTTTTATTTTAATTGATGTCATTTAGTGTTCTTTGTATTAGTGCCCCCTCTCCCCTTTAAAGTATTTGTTGTTATTGTGTACCGTCACTTTAAATATTTTGTTTTACCCATTTTTACTATCTGTGCTTTTCTTTTTGTGAACAAAAGCTTAAAGTGTATGTCATCCTAAATATTTTTTTTCTATGTGTGTGTTTTCACATATGTGTATTTTATAAATCTCTATCTCTATAGGCTCTATCATTTTCATGTACTTCTTCCATCTGAAGTATCTGGTTACTCCTGACAGTCAACATTCTTCTTTGGTCTAAACTGAATGCACAAACCACAGAAGATGATCTATGTTAGTGTGGTCAGTTTTCATAATTTGGCTGGCCATTCAGAAGTACAGGACACTGTGCAGACACACAGAATGCCTGTTTTGGGTAATTTGATCAGCCATCACCCCCTGACCAATCACAGCATGCCTCTGGCAAACACCACCTCCCAATCACAGCCTGTCTCTTGAACACACCCCCTGCTCAAGCACAGCCTACATCATACCTCTGGCAGAACAGACAGTGGAATACAGGCACATGGTGTGTCTGCAAAGTGTCCTATAACCCCACCCCCACAGGAAGAAGAGATGCATGGTCACATGACAGACAGAACATTTTAACCTTGTAAAAAAGGTAAGAAAGATTACATTTGACACTAAGCACAATCAGTTATGGTTCCTGCATAGTTATAACTGTATTATAAAGTGTCTATAACCATTTTATGTTCACAACTATTTTAGCCCTTTTGCTGCCAGGAACTTTGCTCCACTTTTAAACTCTTTTGGCTGATCCATTTTTGCAATTTTTCCATCGCTTTTTTATTTTCCCCTTACAGCTTTCAGAGTTTGTAAAAGACCACCCAAACCATACATTTTCTGAAAGCACATAACCAGTAGAATAAAAAGAAGATGCTTCTGCTTTTTTACCCCTCCATGATATTTGCACAAGTGTTTATCATAACAATATTTTCACAACAAATACACTAAACACATTAGTAGCAGAACCAAACACAGCACATTTTACTAAATGTAAAAGCTTAACCTGTATTGAGTTAATAAATTCCAAATATTTGAAAATTTTAAATTGCGCCTTTTTGCAAAATGGTGGAAATCAAACATACGCCAAACTAAATAACCAACATTTTAAAAAAATCGGGAGGTTTTCATTTTTCACTTACAGCTTTCAGAGTTTGTAAAAGACCCCCAAACCATACATTTTCTGAAAGCACATGACCAGCAGAAAAGGAAGAAGGTGATATTTGCGCAAATGTTTACCAAGACAATATTTTTGCTAAAAATACAGTAAAATTATTAGTAGCAGATACAAACGCAGTGTAAATGTGTGAATCAAATGTATGCAAAACTGTAAATAACCAAATTTCTCAAAGAATTTGGAGGTTTTCATTTTTCACTTAGGCCCCGTGCACACGACCGAGTTTCTCGGCAGAATTCAGCCAGAAACTCGATGGGAGCCGTATTCTGCCGAGAAAACCGGTCGTGTGTACACTTTTCGCCGAGGAAACCGATGAGAATCTCGTCGGGCCAAAAAGAGAACATCTATTTCCTCGCTAGTCAATGGGAAAAGTTGGCTCGCCGAGATCCTCGGTGGCTTCACAAGGAACTCGACGAGCAAAACGATGTGTTTTGCCCGTCGAGTTTCTCGGCCGTGTGTATGGGGCCTTACAGCTTTCAGAGTTTGTAAAAGACCCCCCCCACCATAAACAACATGATTAGTTGAATAAAAAGAAGGTGCTATTTCTACTTTTAAGGCACCGCAATATATGTGCAAATATTTATCAAAACAATATTTTCGCCAAAAAATGCACTGAAATTATTTTCACTAAAAATACACTAAAAGCGTTATTAGCAGGTACAAAACACAGCAAATTTTACAAAATTCTGCAAAATTCCTAGTAAATGTAAAAGCTTAACCTGTATTTAGTTAATGAATAAGAAATATTTGTAAATTTTAAACTGCACCATTTTTTGCGAAGTGGTGAAAATCAAACATATTCAAAACTGTAAATAACCACATTTTTCCCTTACAGCTTTCAGAATTTGTAAAAGGTCCCAAATGTTTATTAAAACAATATTTTCACAAAAAAATTACACTTAAATCATTATTAGCTGATACAAGCATAGTCAAATTTACAAAATATCTGCTAAATATAAGGGCTTAACTTGTATTGAGTTAATAAAAACAAATATTTGCAAATTTAAAATTGCGCCTTTTTGAAAATTGTAAAAATTCGAAGTACGCCAAACTGTAAATAACCAAATTTCCGTACAAATATGAATTTTTATTTTTTCCCTTACAGCTTTCAAATATTTCCCATTTGCTGTAAGAGTCTGCTGAACATTGCTGCTATAAGTATATGGTCACTGGAAACAGGGCTGTAGGTCCGTAAGCTGTATGGACCTGACAGCAAAAGGGTTTAAGCATATATCAGGGCAAATAAATAATAAAAAAAAGCATCTCTGGAATACATGCACATTTTCTCATGTTTTATCCCATTAAGCAAACTGCAAGTACAGAAAAATAACTGTTGATGTGCCAGAAATAAAGTATGCTACTACTATGTTCCTCTTTAATGCAACAACACATTTCTGAATTCCTAAGCAAGGTTCTGACAGCCCTGTCCACTGATGGATTACAAAGAAAACAGACCTCTCCTCATCTCCCCCCAATCACCATATGGCTCCCTTATGCACAGACAGGACATGTTCAGCTCCCAACTTTCTGGAAGGATCAACCGGTATTTTTTTTTGCTCTGAGATATAATAAAACTCTTTATATGGTATATTTTGCAGACCGAAAAGGAAGCATATAATTTCAGTGTTAGGGTTTACATACACAAAGATAATGAGGTTAATGAGAAGCCAATTTTTATATAGTTAAAAGGGGCTTCCTAAACCCTTCCTATGAACATGTCCTAATAGTTCAAACAGAGCCGTGTCACCACACTCAATCATCCATTTATCGCACAACACCAGGGGTCTCCAAACTTTCTAAACAGAGATCCAGATTACTGTCCTTCAGGGCTAGACTGTGGCCAGTAGAAGTAGAAAATACCAGTGGGAGTAAACAATGCCTCAGACTTGTTGGTCAGTGGGAGAAAGAAAATTACAAAGCACCTGTGGTCAATAGGTAGTGCCCCATCATTGGTATTGGTAGGAGGAATATTGACAATTGTTTGTATTAGTGTCCTATCGTTGGTGTCAGTGGAAGAAATAGGGCCCCATTATTGGTGTGGTGTCAGTGGGAGGAATAGTGACCAGTTGTTGGTGTCATGGGAGGAACAACGCCTCATTGTTGGTGCCATTGGAAGGAATTGTACCCTATTGTTCATGACAGTGGAAGGAATGAATGGTGCCTCATCGTGGGTATCAGTGAAAGAAGTAATGCCCCATCATTGGTGTCAGTATGAGCAACAGTGCCTTGTACTGGTGGGAGGAATAGTTCCCCAAGGGTCAGATAAAGACAAGCAATTGGCTGCATCTGGCCCATGGGCTGCAGTTTGAAGACCACTGTGCAACACAATCAAAGCACATCTAAATTGGATCATTTGTCTTACGCATTTCACCATATTGCAGGGCTTAAAGTGGTTGTTAACCAACTTCTATTAAATTCTCCCATCCTCTCTGTACCATTATAATTGTCCCTGTGCCTGTTTTCTGTAAAAAATCTGCCCGATTGTACCTATATGAGCTTCTCTCCGGCACTCGGCTGTCTCAGCTCTCTCTTCTCTCTGACTCACGGGTGTAGTGGGCATGGCCGAGCACTCCCGCTGACATCAGCCAGGGAGGAGGGGGAGAGAGGAGAGAGAGAGCCGACAATCAGCTGAGCCCAGGAAGCCGCGCTTGGGGGGGGGGGGGGGCGGTCACTGGTATGAGGAGAGACAGGCAGAGAGGGGAGGGGGAGGAGGAGGAGAAGGACACAGGAGACAGATAGCAAGCTGCGGATGACGGAATCATGCAAACTGACCATTGTCAGGGCTCAGCAGCCATGATTACCGTTGTCAGTTTGCAGAGGGGAGGGCATAGTTAGGCAGGATCAGCCAGGTATTTTAGGTGATACGGGGGTCCAAATGACACAGCACAAGCACTGTGCTGTATAACATGCTTAAAGGGAACAGGATATTTATTTTTATTTTTTGGGGGTTAACAAATGCTTTAATCTACAATTATTTTATGTATTTTAAATATGCCATTGCTTAGCCACCATACTTCTGGACACTTTAACATAATTTCCATCACAATCCTTAATATTTAGTTAATTATTAATATATTCAATGTGTTTACACTGGTGCCTTGGCGCATATCTGAGCATAACACAGGATCATAGTAAATACTGTGAGGGTACAATTTGCTTGAGCGGGTGTACACGCATACTGTAAGCTTTAATAAATCTGACTTGATGTCTGCCCTTAGTCCCACGATCATGTCACGGTGCGGCAGAATAGGGGGATGCCCATGTAAACAAGGCAATACCCTGTTCTGTCTAGTGATCTACTGCTCCCTGTCATCGGGGGCAGTGATCACTGTTGTGTCACTTGTATCCCAGCCCCCACACAGTTAGAATCACTCCCTAGGACACACTTAACCCCTTCCTTGCCCCTCTAGTGGTTAACCCCTTCCCTGCCAGTGTAATTTACACAGTAATCAGTGTATTTTTATAGCACTGATCGCTGTATAAATGACAATGGTCCCAAAATAGTGTCAAAAGTGGCCGATATCTCTGCCGCAATATCGCTGATCGCCGACATTGCTAGTAAAAAAATAAAATTATAATAAAAATGCCATAAAACTATCCCCTATTTTGTAGACGCTATAACTCTTGCGCAAACCAATCAATATACGCTTATTGCGATTTTCTTTTACCAAAAATATGTAGAAGAATATATATCGGCCTAAACTGAGGAAAAAGTGTGTTTTTTTATATATTTTTGGGGGATATTTATTAAAACAAAAGGTAAAAAATATAGATTTTTTTCAACATTGTCGCTCTATTTTTGTTTATAGCGCAAAAAATATAAACCACACAGGTGATCAAATACCACCAAAAGAAAAGCTCTATTTGTGGGGAAAAAAAGACGTAAATTTTGTTTGGGAGCCACGTCGAGCCACGTCACACAACCGTGCAATTGTCAGTTAAAGCGACACAGTGCCGAATCGCACAAAGTGCTCTGGTCATTTGGCAGCCAAAAGGGGGAAGTGGTTACTGTATTTATCGGCGTATAACACACACTTTTCACCCTGAAAACAGAAGGTAAATCATGCCTGCGTGTTATACGCCGATATTACTTTTTTTTATCAACAAGGGGGGTGGGGATCGGGACATCCGCCCCAGGTGCCACCCATTGGCAGTGTGTCGGGATGGCCAGCCCGCCTCTACTGGCCCTGGGACAGTGCTGACATAGCCCCCTCCCACACACCACCCCCCCCCGCATCACCCCCAATGCAAACAGGAGCCTGTGTATCAAGCAGCGCCGCTCGTTCTGGCCGCTCCTCCCGCTCCACCTCCTTCTTGAGTGTAGATTTTGATAGGAGGAGGAGAGTGGTCATGTGACCATCAATGGAAAGAGGAGAGTCACATGACTGTGTCCATGAGAGAGCAGCGTCAATTGAGGCACACAGAAGCCCCCTTCCACAATGAGAATGACACAGGAGGAATCGCACACGAGGAAGGGCTGTCAGAAACACCTTCTCAGCCCCTCAAAGTATGTTGGCAGCACTGTCCCGGGAGACTGGGGGTCTCCTGGGAGTGCAGGGGGGCTTTATATTGATAGGTGTCTGTGTGCTGTGCAGGGGGTCTTTGTGCTGTGCATGGGTTCTGTTCTGTGCAGGTGGTCTGTGTGCTGTGCAGGTGGTCTGTGTGCTGTGCAAGGGGTCCGTGTGCTGTGCAAGGGGTCTGTGTGCTGTGCAAGGGGTCTGTGCAGGGGGTCCATGTGCTGTGCAGGGGATCCGTGTTCTGTGCAGGGGGTCCGTGTTCTGTTCAGGGGGTCCATGTTCTGTGCAGAGGGTTCATGCATGGGGTCCGTGTGCTCAGGGCCGCCATCATGAATTATGGGGCCCCTTACACAGCTTTAGGAATGGGCCCCCTGGAGTAGAGAACCGGGGGGGGGGGGGTTGCTGCCGCCTGAAATTGAGAAGCGGGGGGGGGGGGGGCCTTTACAAAATATATATATAAAAAGAGGTGTAGCCATACGGGGCCATGGGGACCCTTTAATAAAAAGAAATAATAAATATATATATATTTTTTTTTAAAAAGGGGGGTTGCCATCTGGGGCCCTGGGGACCTCTGGGCCCTTTAATAATTTTTTTCTTATAAAAAGAAATTACAAAAAAAGGGGGGTTGCCATCCGGGACCTCTGGGTCCTTTAATATAAAAAAAAGAAAAAAAAAGAAAAGAAACCTTGGGGCCCTTTAATAATAATAATAATAATAAAAAAAAAACATTTATAAAAACAAAAGGGGGGGGGTTGCCATCCAGGGCCCTGGGGACCTCTGGGCCCTTTAATTATATATATATATATATATATATATATATATATATATATATATATATATATAAGAAATAAAATATAATTTTTCTTTATAAAAAAAAGGGGGGTTGCCATCCGGGGCCCTGGGTCCTTTAATAATAATAACATTTATAATATATATATATATATATATATATATATATATATATATATATATATATATATATTATATATATATATATATATATAAAAAAAATTTTATAAAAAAAGGGGGGTTGTCATCCGGGACACTGGGGATCTCCGGGCCCCTAAAAAACAAAACAAAAACATATTTTTTTTTTTAAAGGGGGTTGCCATCCGGGCCCCTTACAGGTGTACTGCCTGTACCCCCCTGATGGCGGCCCTGCGTGTGCTGTGCAGGGGTTTCATGTGCTGTGCAGGGGGTCTGTGCAAGGGGTCCGTGTGCTGTGAAAGGGGTTCATGTGCTGTGCAGGGGGTCTGTGTGCTGTGCAGGGGGTCTGTGTGCTGTGGAAAGTTTTTTTCCTGAAACTTCCCTCTTAAAATCAGGGTGTGTGTTATACGTCAGTGCGTGTTATACGCCGATAAATACGGTTATTAACCTTTTTCTTGGTTTATTCTCCTTTAAGGGCCTGTGACACAGGGCATGTCCTATGCCTACATACATTTGTTAGTAGGTGTCCCTCATTCCCATTTCAAAATATACGGAGGATTGATATTGCTACATGCAGAAGTGCAGCTATAACATAAGAATAGATTGTAACTGAAAGGCAGTAATGAATACGGCCAACATATATTGCTTTAGTAAATAGGCCTTTATATCTAATCAAGTGTTGCAGATCAGTGTCTTCCTCCAGCGCACAGATATTATTTAAATGTAAGAGAGCTGGGCTATTGATCAGTGACTAGGAAACAACTCTCTGAAGACTCAAGTCTCATTGCCTGTAACCATTTATTCATGATAATCCATACAAGTAATACGGCTGAATTCCAAATATATTCTCCTAGTTCTAAAACAGCAATGTTTGCCACTGCATAAGACAAATGGATTATTTTTCCTCAGCCGTCCAGACATCTGTTTATCGCATCCATTTTGATTAATGTAATAAAAGGCTCCTGAGCAAAACATAATCTTGTATTAGGGAGAATAGGCAAAATGATACAGGCTTTATTGTTTGATCGCTACATTTGTTGTCGGCTTCTACAAACTGACTTTGCTGCTTTTTGCATGAAATTTCACTGCCACTATTTTTCAGGATACCATTGCTGCACATGTTTTCTAGTTACCACACCCAAAATAGTTGGAAAATGTCCTTAACAACTTGCCCTCCGGAAGATTTACCCCCCTTCATGACCAGGCCATTTTGTGTGATACCGCACTGCGTAACTTTAACTGACAATTGCGCAGTCGGGTGCAATGCTGTACACAAATAACATTTGTGTATTTTTCCCCCCCGCAAATAGAGCTTTCATTTGGTGGTATATGATCATCTCTGCGTTTAAAAAAAAAAACAATAAAAAAAATATATATTTTTGACTTTCTACTATAAAACATAGCCAAAAAAAAAATCTAATTTCTTCATAAGCTTAAGCCAATTTATTCTGCTCCATGTTTTTTGTATATATAAAAAAAAAAGAAATACGCGTATATTGTGGTATATCCTGGTTTACACCACAGGTGTCAAACACAAGGCCCGGGGACTGAATCAGGCCCTCCAGGCCATTTCATGTGGCCCTCGCACCTCTTCTGCAACTGCAGGACAGCTCCAGCCCTCCTCTGGTCCTCCTCCAGACCCTTAGGGCCAGATTCTCATACATTTACGTTGCTCCTGGGCAGCGTAACGTATGTGATTTACGTTACACCGCCGCAGGTTTACAGGTTTACAGCCTGATTCTCAGAACACTTACCTGTAAACTTGCGGCGGTGTATCGTTAAATCGCTCAGCGCAAGCCCGCCCAATTCAAATGGGGCGGGCACCATTTAAATTAGGCGCGCTCCCGCGCCGAGCGTACTGCGCATGCTCCGTCGGGTAAATTACCCGACGTGCATTGCGCTAAATGACGTCGCACCGACGTCATTTGCTTAGACGTTAACGTAAATGGCGTCCAGCGGCATTCACGGACGTCTTACGCAAACTACGTAATTTTTTTAAATTTCGACGCGGGAACGACGGCCATACTTAACATTGGTTGCCCCTCATAATAGCAGGGGCAACTTTACGCGTCGGAATGGCTACGGAAACGACGTAAATTCTCTGCGTCGAGCGCGCGTACGTTCGGGAATCGCCGTAATTTGCTAATTTACATAAGCGACGGGGAAAACGACGTCCGCGACACCTAGCGGCGGGAAACAAAATTGCATTTTAGATCTGACAGCATAAGAGCCTTACGCCTGTCAGATCTAATGGGTATCTATGCGTAACTGATTCTAATGCCGCGTACACACCATCACTTTATGTGATGAAAAAAAATTACGTTTTTAAAAACGTCACTTTAATTGACTGTGTGTGGGGGAAAACGTTGTTTTATGTCTTGTAAAAAACGACCAAAAAAAATTGAAGCATGCTTCAATTTTATGTGTCGTTTTTCAAAAGTGCACTTTTTACTTCACAGAAATTGACCGTGTGTAGCAAAAAACGTTGTTTTCTAAGACGTTTTTTCACCCGCGCATGCCCAGAAGCTTCTTATGAAGCAAGCTTCAATGGTAAAACGTGGTGGAACGTAACCTCACTTTGCAAGAACATTGTGAGAAAAACGATGGTGTGTAGGCAACTTCGTCTTTGAAAATTGAAGTTTCAAAAACGTAATTTTTTACTTCACAGAAAGTGTCGTTTTTTTTCATCACATAAAGTGATGGTGTGTATGCGGCATTAGAATCAGTCGCATAGATACCCGGGGCCAGATGAGGAATTACGCCTTTGAGAATCTGGGCCTTACTTTCTACTTTTAAGCAATGCATTCAGCTTCTTCCCAGCAGCAGCATAAGGAAAGGGTGCACTGTGATGTAAGGGAGAGTGGGGGACTTAACTTCTGATGGTGGGGTGGCTCTTGACATCTAATGTAAGGGGAGGGGATGCGCTGGACATCTAATCTTACAGATGCAACCGGCCCTTTTGAGGACAATCGTAATGCTAATGCGGCCCACAATGAAATTGGGTTTGACACCCCTGGTTTACACAAACAATATAACATCTACACACTACCGGATATATACTAGAATTTTTAGTTTTAGTTTTTCTATACTAGTAATGGCGGCGATCAGTGACTTACAGTAGGACTGCAATATTGCGACAGCCAAGCGGACACTAACTTACACATTTGACACTTTGCGGGAACCAGTGATACAGTGATCAGTGCTAAAAATATGCATTGTCACTGTACTTAATGACACTGGCTGTAAAGGGGTTAAACATCTAGGACAATCAAAGGGTTAAATGTGTGCCTAGCCAGGGTCTGTGTTTGCTATGTGTGCTGCTTTTACTAGGAGGAGAGATGGATTTCAGGAACACAGAATCCATCCCTTGTTTACATAGGCAGAGCTCCATTCTGAGTCTCTGCCTGACGATCGGCGGGTGCCGGCAGACATTGAGTGCCCGGCACCCGCAAATCGACTTCTGCTGTAAATAACCACAACGGAAGCGGCACGCCTGTGGCACACACGTCCCCTGCTGGCGGAAGTGCACAATCACGTATATAGACGTGATCCTGCACACAGCTGCCTCCCTGTAGCAGTAAATGTGCTATAGGGTGGTCAGCTAGTGGCTAAAATAGGTATGTCCAGAAATCCCTGGTAAAGCCCAATGGTAAAGCGAAGTGACCTTCATTCATTATAGGACTCACTAAGGACGTGGAGATCAAAGACAGCAAATACCTGAACACTACTGAAGGTTTAAGGCTTTTGTTTCAGGGATAAGTATTATGAGGTTTTCCATTTATTTTGTATATTTATAGGGCCTTTTTAAATTAAACCACTATTTTTGTAAGTCCTCCATTTAAAAAAAGAAAAGTGGGTTTGTGTTTCAGGGGGTGGCAATTTAGGGTTTTCATTTTTTGTAGATTTTTAAATGCTTAAATGCTTATGGTAATTTTTTTTTAAAGTTTGGGGTGTTAAAAGTGGAGCATTTACTGCCTCTTGTTCGCAGCAAGCCACTACATCGTTCAATTAGAAACAACCAAAAATTAGGGCTGTGGAAATTAAGGATTAATTCCTCGATTAATCGTTAATTTCTTTGATCGATCAAAATAATTTTGATCGGGATGATCCGCGGATTGAGCTCCGCGGTCTCGCCCAAAGGAAAGGCCGTGGCCTCGGCCTAGCTCTGGAACAGAGGCCATCTTGGTACACCCGGCCGCGACCTAGTAGCGGCATGAGCAGGGAGATGTGGACATTATGGGGGAGATGTGGATATTACAGTATGGGGGAGATGTGGACATTACGGGGGAGATGTGGACAGTATGGGGGAGATGTGGACATTACGGGGGAGATGTGGATATTACAGTATGGGGAGATGTGGACAGTACGGGGGAGATGTGGACATTACAGTATGGGGCGAGATGTGGACATTACAGTATGTGGGGAGATGTGGACATTACAGTATGTGGGGAGATGTGGACATTACGGGGGAGATGTGGATATTACAGTATGGGGGAGATGTGGACATTACGGGGGAGAAGTGGATATTACAGTATGGGGGGAGATGTGGATATTACAGTATGGGGGAAGATGTGGATATTACAGTATGGGGGCAGATGTGGACATTACGGGGGAGATGTGGACATTACAGTATGGGGCGAGATGTGGACATTACAGTATGTGGGGAGATGTGGACATTACAGTATGTGGGGAGATGTGGATATTACAGTATGGGGGGAGATGTGGACATTACAGTATGTGGGGAGATGTGGATATTACGGGGGAGATGTGGATATTACAGTATGGGGGGAGATGTGGACATTACGGGGGAGAAGTGGATATTACAGTATGGGGGGAGATGTGGATATTACGGGGGAGATGTGGATATTACAGCATAGTGGGAGATGTGGATATTACAGTATGGGGGAGATGTGGATATTACAGTATGGGGGAGTGATCTCTGTCATGTTCCAGTAACCCTATCCCCCCCTACATTTAGAACATTTAGAACACGCTGAGGAAACACAGTTAACCCCTTGATTACCCCTTAGTGTTAAACCCTTCCCTGCCGGTGACATTTTTACATTGATCTGTGTATTTTTATAGCACTGATCAATGTAATAATGTCACTGGTCCCCAAAAAAAATATTTTGGGTTCGATTTCCCCCCCGCCCCCCCCCCCCCCTTCTTACCTAAACCTGATCTTAAAAAATGTAATTTAATTAATTAATAATAATAAAAAGTTTTTATTATTATTGTTGTTATTTATTATTATTATTATTATTATTATTAATTTGTTACGTTCCATTCTTTAGATACAGCATTTGTTGTTTGAGATAATTTGTAACTTCGGATAAATTCATATTCGTTACATTCACAGCCAAATTCAAAATGATATTCCAATTCCTATAATTTAATTAAAAAAAAGGAGCAAATGGTGGGACTTTAAAGTGGAGGTTCACCCAAAAAATCAATTTTTAACATTAGATTGAGGCTAATTACGGGAAGCAGAATCGGGTGTTTGGTTTAAAATCAATGCCGTACTTACCGTTTTAGAGATCGATGTTCTCCGTGGCTTCCGGGTATGGGCTGCGGGACTGGGCGTTCCTATTTGATTGACAGCCTTCCGACCGTCGCATACAGTGCGTCACTAGTTTACAAAAGTAGCCGAATGTGGGTGCGCAGGCGCCATATAGAGCCGCACCAACGTTCGGCAACTCGTGACGCGCTGTAAGCGACCGTCGGAAGGCTGTCAATCAAATAGGAACGCCCAGTCCCGCAGTTTAGCAGTTTAGATTAGCAGTTTCTCATTCCCAAAAAATCCTAATTTTACCTTGCAGACAAAATGTTAAATAAAAAAAAAATGCTTGTAATATTGAATTTAAAAAAAAAAATCAGTTTGGGGTTATACGTGATAAAAAAAAAAAATAAAAAAAAAAAAATAGCTGTAGGCACTCTCTGTCACGGAATGACAAGGACTGTACGATGGACACATCCACATGTCATCCACATGACAAGAGAGAAAGATTTCTCTCTTCCTGTTACTGTGCCGTCTTTCCCACATAGGAAAGATCATTGTTGTGTTATCACAGACCAGTTACATAATACTCTACTGTCAGGTGAGGACATCGGTGAGCCTCCACTCTCTTCAACCCACTCAGTCACAATCAAATGTACGGAACTTCTCCATGAATGGGCTGTAAAGAAAACAAAGTCCTTCATTATATTCTGACCAAGCAAGTTACGTGAGGACAATGGTGGCTCACCGATGTCCTCACTTGACAACAAAGTTCTGCATGAATGATGGTATTTAGATAACAATGATCCACTCAAAAAGGTTTAAAAAAAAGTAATAAAAAGAGAAATTATTATTAAATGTATGTCATTTCCCATTTTGTTATGTTATGAGTATGTTTGTTGTTATTTGAGTTTTTTCTTTTACAATCATTTTATTTAAAGCAGTATTAAAAACCCAAAAATTTTAAATATTTCAGCTTACCACTCCTTAATTGTAGTGGCTGCATTTTTTTATTTTTTATTTTAGGCATTTTCCCTTTATTTTCACCTGGTGATCCATCCAGTAACATACCTCCTGTCTTATGCCGCGTACACACGATCGGAAATTCCAACAAGAAAAGTTCGATGTGAGCTTTTGGTCGGAAATTCCGACCATGTGTTGGCTCCCTCTGACTTTTTCTGTCGTAATCTCCGACAGCAAAAAAAATTGAGACTGGAAAATTTCTTGTCGGAAATTCTGATCGTCTGTATGCAATTCCGACGCACAAAACAACACGCAAGCTCGGAAATCAATTCGAACGCATGCTCGAAATCTTTGAACTTCATTTATCTCGGATCGTCGTAGTGTTGTACGTCACCGCGTTCTCGACGGTCGGAATTTCAGACAGCATTTGTGTGACCGTGTGTATGCAACACAAGTTTGAGCCAAAATTCCGTCAGAAAAAAATCCACGGTTTTCTTGTCGGAATTTCCGATCGTATGTACATGGCATAAGGAAACACCACTTTGGATTGAAGAGCAATGGAGTCAGCAATATGTCAATCTGGGGAGATGGTTGTGTTAGATGCACTAGCAGATTTAGATTGTAACTAACAAATTAAAACTTAAAGTGGTTATAAACTCTTTCATATACCCAGTGACGTGGACAGAGCCCCCCCCTGCACCAAAGCACCCACCTCCCTCAAAGCACTCGCTTGTGCCCCCTTTCCTTACCTGCGGGGCTGCATGCTTATATAAGGATCTGGTATGAACCCCACACTGTTTGTTTTTTCTTGGCGTGGGATTTCCCCTTAAAATCCATACCAGACTGAAGGGTCTAGTATGTTTTGTTTTTTTTTCATTTTGGCATGGGGTCCTCTTTCATGATCCATACCAGACTCAAAGGGCCTAGTATGGATCTTGGGGGGACCCCACGCCATTTAAAAAAAAAAATTGGCGTGGGATTCCCTTTCAAGATCCTCAAAACACAAGTCACACCACAAGTCGTATCATGATGATCCGACTTGGATGCGACTTCCATTCAAATCAATGGGCTGAAAGTCAGATGGCTCTGATAGGGAACCATTGATTTTGATATGTTAAAAAAAAAACCTTGACGCTCCTTAACAATGTATCCAGCGTTAAGCCACCTTTAGCAGCCTTTAGCAGCATCAGACATTTTTACAGCTGTAATGCTAGTCTTCAGAACACTCTGGCCCTGTTTTTTTTTGCAGCTTCAAAATGCTCCTAAAGCTTGTGTGTGCATGAGGCCATAGAATAAATGAAAAGGCGTTTTTAAGCTACAAAAGAAAAAAGTCGGACGCTGGAAAAAGCAGCTGTAAAAACGCCCTGTGTGCATGAGGCCTAATGCCGCGTACACACAATCATTTTTCGGCATGAAAAAAATGACGTCATTCTCTTCCCTTTTATACCTGGGGTCATGGGTTCTTCCAGGGCCTACAGGTTATTACCGTTTTATTTACTGTAATCTTCCTTTGCATTGCATAACTTCGTATATTTGTTTGAGACTGAATATATTTGCAATAACATTCCTTTCTTTTTGTTGCCTTAAAAATCCTTAGTAAAATATTAATTAGCTTTTCTACAGTCTGGTGTCCTTTACACTTGTGTCTGCAGTGATTTTATTTAAAGTGATTGCATACCCTTTTTTTACTTTTACCTACAGGTAAGCCTATAATAACGCTTACCTGTGGTTAAAAAAAATATATCCTAAACCTATACAGTTTAGGAGATATTCCCCTTTGCATGCAGCCGCTGACTTCAGCTGCACATGTGCTTTAAATTTTCTCGGCTGAAAGTCTAGCAGACGCCGGACCTTACGGATAGAAGTCTCCCGTGCGCATGCGCGGGAGTGACGACATTGCGGCTCTGGCCACCACAGCCCCGGAGACGTGATACCCGGAGGACATGCCGAGGGAAAAATGTCCGCTCCCTCGGCGTGGACTGAGATCACCTACGACGCCACGTTCTAAGGTAAGTATTTCATAATGAGTAGGGCTGTGGAAATTAACTATTAATTCCTTGATTAACCTCCCTGTCGGTATGATTCTTTCAGAAAAAACATGCTGAAAGCGGTACCATTATTTGCAAGGAAATTTGGCGTTTTATATTGTAGGTCTGTAATTCTTAGGAATAACTCACTTAAATCTGACCAAACAAGATTCTAATAGGCATCCCAGGTATGACATTTTTTTAAAAACAAAATTATAAATTATAATATAATAAATAATTATAAATAATTATAACAAATAATAATATAATTATAATAAAAATTATTCAATATTGTAATCAAATCAAAATCACTGAAATTTGCTCAGTTGCAGAATTGTTGCTGTCATTATTTTTTTTTTTTTATGACGAATTTCCCCACAAATCGCTATCGCACAATTCTGCAAGTGATTATAATTTATTATCGCTGTTTTTTAGCTGATCTAAAACTATTTTTGACATAAAGGGACACTTTTGGTTGCTATGGACAATCTACAGTTTGCAGGGAGAAAGAAACGTTTTTATTATATAAAATGACATGCAGGACACTGGGCAGACCACTAGGGACAAGGGGGGTGTGTTTTTTTTACATACAGTACTGTAATCTATAAGATTACAGTATACTGTATGTAATGTGTTTGTTTACTTTTTTGAATTTGGCGCCGTTCTCCGTCCCCGTGCGTCGTAACGTCGCAGGGAACGGAGATCGGCGTCACACGGAGGCACTGTGTGAATCGAGCGAGGTCCCACTCGCTCACACAGCGCGGTGGCATCGCTGGATCCAGGGACAAGGTAAGTAACTTGTGCCTGTGGATCTAGCGAGGCAAGCCCGAGTCTGACTCGGGGTTTCCGCTCGCAGCAGGAAAATCTAACCCCGAGTCAGACTCGGGAATACCGCCAGGCAGGTTAATCGTACATTTTTTTTGATGGATTTAAATTCTTTTGATTGGTACTCACCTCTCCGCCGGCTACCGGGTCTTCAGGGAGTTCCGTCGGAGATCCAGTGATGTCACAGACACCGGCGGGGCTTGCCGTGTCCATCTGAAGGGCTCCTTCATATCTGCATGTGGGCGGGACCTTACTATCTGCTACACGCAAGGGCTGTTACACTTCCCTCTATCAACCTGGGATTCTACAACCATCCACTGGTAGTTGTGATAGTTCCCTTCATGGGACATCTACATGCCAACGGACTGATGTTAACCCCTCCTCATCTGGATTCAGCCGTTGTATCGTTATACACATTTTTATACCAGTATCATACTTAGCTACATGTTTTTATGACTGCTTTTGCTACCGTTTGGTAATACTCGCACCATTTTTACAGTTTATGTAGCTACATCGATTTTATCTCCAGTGCAATATTTGATTTGTTGCCTACTTGAAGACTATAAAAGTTTTAATGTTATTCCCTTTGAGCGCTGCCTTTGTGTGTTTTTTGTATCCTGCTATCCATTTTTCCAGCGGTCGGTAGCTGCACTGGGAATCAGCCTTCAAGGAGATCAGCTAAAAGTAGTTGGATCTGTATGTGCGTTATAATTAATCGAAATTAGTCGATTTATCGATAGAAAAAAAACAAATGAATTGAACATGAAAATTTTAATCAGTAACAGCTCATTATGCCTTACAGGTTTGAAAAAAATAATTCTGCGGGTTTACTACTGCTTTAACCAGTTGTGCCAAAGGGGCTGAGGCTGTTCTTAGGGTTGAGATGCAGATCAGAGAACCCAAAATTACCAAGCGGCTTCATCGGGTGGCGCTACATATACTGTATAATGTTGTATGCTAAACAGGGGATGGATATACTGTAATCTGGAATTGGGTTTAAATGCTAACTGCTACATAAACTTGAAGAACATCCAGAGTCTATTGTTTTCACTCAATTCAATAGATTTATGTGTCTAGTCGATGCTGCACTGAGAAGCAGCAAGGCATAACCATTGTACAACGTACTAAGCAGGAAGCAAAGCATGTGTCTGTAATGAGCAAATATCTCTAATTTGGAATTCTGATTTAATTATAAGCAGGGATTCATGTACATTTTGCCCCTGTTGGATTGGATTACATTCAGTAGCATAATGTACAGGTGACTGGGTGTCTCTCTTAGAAGCTCTGCCCCCCATGGCTATGGTTTATGTTGGCTATCCAAAAATCTGGCCCTACATACAAGTAATATACAGCATGTGAAAATAAGCTGATCGCTCTTATGTGTATATCTTCAAAACATAACCAGGATTACAGGTAATTATAATACTGCCTAAAAATGACTTATATGTTTTACATTTTATTACTCTTTTTACATTTGTTTCAAGTTGTCTTTTAGGTATAAGCTCAGAATACTTCACCTGACATGTTATGGCATTGAACGGCCATCTGGAATCTATTAAATTGCTGCTCCAGACTGCGACGAATGCAACCATTGACGAGTTACCATGACTAAGGGAAGAGGTCAAATGCACATCTAAATTTCAACAGGAAAAATAACTCAGCATTTTTCGGTCTTCACTTCCTTTGTATATTATAGCAAAGCGCAGTGTAAACACTTAAGAAAACATCGAAGAGCCCTTACCTTTAAGTCTGAACCAAACTCCACCATGTAACTACTTTAATAAAAGAAGTGAAGGAAACAATAAAATAATGTTTTACTGACACACTGAAGACAGTTTCTAACATATAGGCTTGATTCGCTAAGGCTGTAAGATAACCAATCAGAGCTGAAAATAATAGGCATAATTGAAAAGATGGACCCTTATGACAAATAACAGATCTGTTATCCCATAATATTTCATTCTTCACTCTTCTTTTTATTGCTTATTTTGCAAAGTCTTCCAAACAGAAATTCAACATCACTGCAAAACTTTGTTCGATTGTACAACCATACATATTAAAGCGGAGGTCCACCCTGAAAAAAAAAAAAGCCAAAAGGCTACAAAAAATTTGAAAAAAAAAATAAAAACATTTTTATACTCACCAGAAATGGGCTAGATTCAGGTAGCAGGAGATACGCCGCCGTAATTCCAAATCTGTGCCGGCGTATCTTTACGCCGATTCTCCAAGGCAGATACGTCGAAAAAATAGGCTTCCTCCGCCGACGTAACTTGAATGCGGCGGCGTATAATTGTGTGCATTTTTACGCTGGCCGCTAGGGGCGCTTCCATTGTTTTCGGCGTAGAATATGCAAATGACCTCGATACGCCGATTCACAAACGTACGTACGCCCGGCGCAATTTTTTACGTCGTTTACGTTAGGCTTTTGCGATGTAAGGTTACTCCTGCTATTAGGAGGCGCAGCCAATGTTAAGTATGGACGTCGTTCCCGCTTCGAAATTTGAATTTTTGCGTAAGTCGTTCGCGAATAGGGCTGGACGTAATTTACGTTCACGTCGAAACCAATACGTCGTTGCGGCGTACTTAGAAGCAATGCACACTGGGATATGTACACGGACGGCGCATGCGCCGTTCGTACAAAATGTCAATCACGTCAGGTCATCATAGATTAACATAAAACACGCCCCCCTTCCACATTTGAATTACGCGCGCTTACGCCGGCCCCATTTACGCTACGCCGCCGCAACTTACGGAGCAAGTGCTTTGTGAATACTGCACTTGCTCCTGTTAGTTGCGGCGGCGTAAATAAGATACGCTGCGCCGGCGTAACTATGCGCGCCCCTACCTGAATCTAGCCCATTGTCTGTAACTAGGCACATCGTCCTAATTTGCCACTTCCTCATCCGCGGTGGTCTTCTTTCTTCACCTCCTTGCGCGGGAAATGGGGAGCGGTGTCTTCTGGGACCAGGAGACTTCTGCTCATTCACATGGCGTCGCACGTCTCGCGCATGTGCAGTAGGGAACCGGGAAGTGAAGCTGCAACACTTCACTTCCCGATTCCCTCACCGAGGATGGCGGCGGGGCAGCCGAGACCCGAGCGATTGCTCGGCTTCGGCTGTCGACATCGCGGGCACCCTGGACAGGTAAGTGTCCGTATTAAAAGTCAGCAGCTACAGTGTTTGTAGCAGCTGACTTTTAATTATTTTTTTTTATTTTTATTTTTATCGTCGGACCTCCCCTTTAAGCATAACAACCCTTTGCAAATGGGAAACGCTGAAAATTCCAACCAAGAGCTTTTTTTCATAACACATGAATAGGGCCATGTTAGCGAAAGACTAAGTTAATAAAAAAAGAATGTTTAAATTTTTGGTAGATGCTGGAGACTTAAAACATCTTTTTTTTAAACTCTTGTCAAGTATTTTGTCATGCTCTGGGATCCTGGAGAAACGGTTTGAACTGTCAAGGTATTTTAAAGTTCTGCTGGCATTTAAATGTGTAGGAATTGTAAAGGTAGAAGGTTTTTTTATCTTAAAGTGGGGGTTCCGCGGGTTTTTCGTTTTTTTGTTTTTTTTTTTAAATCCTTCTGCCGCTCTTATCTTGGTAAATAAGGAACTTGTGTGTCCCAATCTTCTAGCCGCCAGGAATTGTTTTCTCCCGCAAAGGATATTTTATAAAAATCCATAGATGGACGTTTCCATCTTGTTTGTGGGCACTGTGAAGCCCAGCATGATGTCCTTCCGGGATACTCAATACCTAAAATGGAGAATTTGTAGCCGCCCACGTCACATGACCCGCTTGCTGAGTCACATGACCCGCGGGATTACAGCACTGCGCGTCTCCTGGGATTCTCATCACTCACTCCCAGGAGACATTGCGCAGAGCTCCCCGTCGGGGAAAAGGAACGACACGCCCACTCCCCGCAGGGAAGAAGACCCGGAAGTGAGGCTGAAGACAGGTAAGGGTTCAGATCTGAAAAAAAAAGACAACGCAAGAGGCATATATTAAGGCTGCAGAAATGATTGTTATAAAGCTCAGTTTGAGGGTGAACCTCCGCTTTAATGCATCTATTGGCGGAGACACAGCACCGGTGCTATTGGCTCCTGCGACTGTCAATTAAAGTCAGTAAGCCAATCAGAATAAAGAGGGGGTGGGGCTGGGGCAGGGCTCCGTGTCTGAATTGACACACGGAGCTGTGACTCAGCTCAGGTGCCCCCATAGCAAGCTGCATGCTGTGGGGGCACTAAAAGGAGGAAGGAGACAGGAACAGCGAAGAGGGACCCAAGAATAGGAGGATCCAGGCTGCTCTGTGAAAAACCAACTGCACAGAGCAGGTAAGTATAACATGTTTGTTTATATAATAAAAGTGCAGCACTTTTAAAATAAAGTCCATGAAGCTCAATCCAATAACAGATTTCCAATACAATTCAATCAGTAGTGAGCAGGAGGTAGGTATATGACAGAAGAAACAATCACACAACCGCTCATAATCCTTAGTGGGCCGTCATCACAAGGACCACATCAGCATATACTGTATATGATATAGGAAGCCCATCAATCTTCATACACCATACTTCTGTGACAGCAGACCGGATAATGGATGCAGCAGACTTAGGTGCAGTTCTCCTTGTTCCGTTTGCACTCCAGCAATATTCACCACATAAATATCATCCCATGTGAACAGAGGTAGATAAACCTCATTGCGCAGTACATCAAAACAGCGTTTATTTTGGATAAACATAAGGGAATGAACTCACATTTTTATCAAATAAAATTGGCTTGTGTTTGTATAAAATCCAGCAGTCCCCACCAGAAAGATGGCCGCCGCGTTGCAGCATGCACTAGCGTCTAGTCACCAACTCCTCCCTACGTCGTTTTCGTCACAGAATAATGTCGTCAGGGGCGTTGACACTGTCTGATTGGGTGCCGGTGATGGATTCTTCTGTCATATATACCTACCTCCTGCTCGATACTGATTGAATTGTATTGGATATCTGTTCCAGGATTGAGGTTCATGGACTTTATTTTAAAAGCATTGCACTTTAATTACCGGTATATATGCTTTTTATTGATCTTTCTTCAATATTGTGCTAGCTGCTGGTGTTTTACTATTATTATTTGTATGATCATTTTTAGGTGCAGCAGATTTTTATTTATTTTATAACGTGTTTGTTATTTTTTTTATTTTTTTAAATGAGACTTTACAATCACTTTAAAGATTTTCTATGTTCAACTTCAAAGATTTCAAGAAAAACAAAGAAAAAATCAAGTATTAAAGCGGAGTTCCAGCCACAATTTCACTTTTTAAATATAAATACCCCTGTAATACACAAGCTTAATGTATTCTAGTAAAGTTAGTCTGTAAACTAAGGTCCGTTTTGTTAGGTTGTTACAGCATTTAGACACTTTATAAAATAGAAATGGACTGGGGCCATCTTAAGTGTGGGCATCATGAAGCCAGACTGTATGACTTCCTGGATTTCAGCCTTGCAGATGCTGCACAAGCAGTGTTATAGGTTTCAGATCAGGTTTCAGCACCTGCACTGTCCAAGTCACAGTCTTCGAGACTGGGGAGTGCACAGACTCCTGGAAAGTTACACCCACTACATTCCCAGGAGTCTGTGCGGTGTAGGTTAGGAAGCTTAAGCACCTAGGTGCAGGAAGTGGGAAGATTAACTATTCTGCCTAGCAACAACACTTTGAAGGCATCTAAAAAAAAAAAAAAAATTCTTAAAGGACTAATGACATTTTTTTTAAAACTACTGATGTAATGTTATATTTATGGGTGGAACTCCACTTTTAAGATGCTTGCTTACATCCCATCCTGACTAGCTATTGGAATCAAGTCCAAGTCATCGCCTCCCTCCCTGGGATAATCTCCCTCTCCAACCCAGCCCTAGCAATTCTACATATTGGCATAGATACCTACCCGAGTGCCTTTAAAACAGTAGTCACCCATGTTATGCTAGCCGCTCGCTCCCTAATTCTCCACAAATGGAAGCCCACAGACTCCATCATTATGTCCAAACTTAAAGCCATGGTTCAGCGGGCCCACCAACCTGAACAACTTAAGGCCCATCTCATTGCTTCCATTCACCTCTAAACTTCTAGAACGCCTAGTCTACAATCGTCTTGGCTCCTACCTCAGTGAAAATAACCTTCTTGACCCCTTACAGTTTCGCTCGCAGCACTCCACGGAAACTGCCTTACTAAAAATCACTAACGATTTACTAACTGCTAAAAGCAACCGTCAGTAATCCTTACTCCTTCTACTTGACCTCTCTGCAGCCTTTGATAACGTTGACCACCCGCTCCTTCTCAATAAACTCCATTCCCTTTGGCCTCCAAGATTCTGCTCTATCAAGACATGTGCAGACTGGAATATTTAGTTTCGTTTTCGTTTGGAAAATAAATTTATTTAGTTACTCCCGAAAATCGTTTTGATTTATTTCGTTTTTCGTTGGGGAATAGCTTTCATCCGAAAATCCAATAATACTTGGTTTCTGTCGAATGGTCAAAAGAATATTCGCCGGAACGTCGAATCTTTTTGGTTTCTGTCAAATGGTCAAAAACGAACATTCGACGGAACATCGAATCGTACATTTCCGTTTGAATTTTCCGCCTACAAGAATTCTAATGTTGTATGACTAGTAATAATGTCGAATCTATTCTCTATAATGTCGAATCTATTTTCTCATAAATAGAAATCTATTCTCTGTAATGTCGAATCTATTATTTCTATAGTGTCGAATCTTTTCTCTATAATGTCGAATCTTTTCTCTATGATGTTCAATCTTTTCCCTATAATGTCGAATCTCTCTATATCGAATTTTTACCACCACGAAAACGAAAATAATGCATTTTTTATGTCGGATCTTTCGGTTTTAGTTTCTTGCACTTTCGTTATTGTTTGTTAAAACGATAACGGAAAAAACAGATTTTCTGACGAAAATGCATTTTAACGAAAACGAATGCACATGTCTAGCTCTATCCTGGTTCTCTGCCTATCTATCACAGCGCTCCTTCAGTGTTACCTACAACTCTGTCTCCTACTCTCCATTGCCCCTTTTTGTGGGGGTCCCCCAAGGCTCTGTTCTTGGACCACTTCTATGACTACTTCTCTATCTACACCTTCTCCCTTGGTCACTTGATAACCGCTCATGGCTTTCAATACCACCTATAAGTCAATGACACCCAAATCTATCTGTCTACTCCTCACCTCACTCCTTCAGTCTTGCATTACTAACTTACTAACTGACATCTCAGCATGGTTGTCGCACCACTTCCTTAAACTAAATTTCTCTAAAACTGAGTTACTAATATTCCCCCCTGCCCAACAATGCAACCATCAGTCCCTCCCCTCACGCCAGGGTACTAGGTGTAATCCTAGACTTTGACTTGTCATTTCAGCCTCAAGTCCAATCGTTGTCAAAAGTTTGTAGAATTCACCTCTGTAACATCTCTACAATTCGCCCCTTTTTAACAAATGAAACCACCAAACTCCTCATTCACTCCCTTGTTATCTCTCGCCTTGACTATTGCAACTTCCTTCTCATTGGCCTGCCTCTCTATAGGCCATGGGTGCTCAACCTGTGGCTCTCCAGCTGTTGCGGAACTACAATTCCCATGAGGCATTGCAAGCCGCTGACAGGTACAAGCATGTCTCCCAAAGGCTGAGGCATTATGGGAATTGTAGTTTTGCAACAGCTGGAGAGCCACAGGTTGAGCACCCATGCATAGGCTATCCCCTCTTCAGTTTATCATGAATGCTGCTGCCAGACTTATCCACCTTACCAACCGCTCAGTGTCTGCCAAACCTCTCCTCCAATCACTGCACTGGCTCCCAATCACCCAGCGAATTAAATTCAAAATACTAACCACAACCTACAAAGCCATCCACAACTCTGCCCCGAGCTACATCACCAATCTTGTCTCCAAACATATCCCAAACCGTCCTCTCCGCTCTTCTCAAGACCTCCTACTGTCAAGCTCTCTCGTCTCCTCCTCCCATGCTCGTCTCCAGAGCCTCTCCCATCCTCTGGAACTCACTACTTCAACCTGTCCGGCTATCCCCTACTCTTGCTACCTTCAGGCGATCCCTGAAAACTCACCTCTTCAGGGAAGCCTATCACGTCTCCAACTAATCTTTTACCACTTCCATCAGCTTATTCCCCACAATTACAACCTTTTGTACCACCTGCCCCACCCTATTAGATTGTAAGCTCTTCTGAGCAGGGCCCTCTATATCCTCTTGTATTTTATTGTATTGTAACTTTATTGTCTCCCTTTTATATTGTAAAGCACTGCGTAAACTGTTGGCGCTATATAAATCCTGTATTATAACAATAATAATAATAATAACCACACCTTCGAACCATCAAGGTGTAGTTTTGCGTTGGCCATCAATTTCCTTAGTTGTGACAGATTTGAGAAGGCATGTTCACTGAAACTTATTACCTGTTGTAATCGTTCTTTTTTTGCCTTATATGATATGTGATGTTGATTTTCTGCACTTATTCAAGACGTGTATCTTCCCTATTCAGTTTATTTGTATTTTGCAAACTTCTTAATAAAAAATGTATTGACCAAAATCTGGTGCAGCTCTGCATGGTAGCCTTGTAACTTCAGCTTTTTCAATTAAGCTTTGACAAAAACTCTTAGAAGCTGATTGTTTTTTATGCAGAGGTGCACCAGATTATGCACTCTGTCTCTCTCTCTCTCTGTCTCTCCAAAACCCACAGTTCTCCATGAAATCGTGACCTAAGATAGAAACCTGTCTGTATAAAACCCACAGTTCTCCATGTCATCAGGACCTAGGATGGCCATACTGTCGCTACAAAACTCACAGTTCTCCATGTCATCAAGACTTAAAACTGCCACACTGTGGGCCAGATTATCGTAGTTTGGCGTAACTTTGTGCGGGCGTAACGTAACCTATTTACGTTACGCCTCCGCAACTTAGATGGGCAAGTGCTGTATTCTCAAAACACTTGCTCCGTAAGTTGCGGCGGCGTAGCATAAATAAGCCGGCGTAAGCCCGCCTAATTCAAATTTGTAACAGGGGGGCGTGTTTTATGTAAATGTTCTGTGACCCGACGTGATTGACTTTTTTCACGAACGGCGCATGCGCCGTCCGTGGAAATCTCCCAGTGTGCATTGCTCCTAATACGCCGCAAGGACGTATTGGTTTTGACGTGAACGTAAATTACATCCAGCCCCATTCACGGACGAGTTACGCAAACAACGTAAAATGTTCAAATTTCGTTGCGGAAACGACGGCCATACTTATTATTGGTAAGCCGCAATTACGCCACCATATAGCAGGGGTAATTTTACGCTGGGAAAAGCCTAACATAAACGGCGTATCTGTACTGTATCGGCCCGGCGTACGTTCGTGAATTCGCGTATCTAGCTGATTTACATATTATGACGTGTAAATCAGAGTACACGCCCCTAGCGGCCAGCGTAAATATGCAGTTACGATCCGACGGCGGTCGGATCTAATAGAAATCTATGCGTAACTGATTCTAAGAAACAGGCGCATAGATACGACCGGCCAGACTCAGAGATACGATACGTATCTGGAGATACGCCATCGTATCTCTTTTGAGAATCTGGCCCTGTGTGTGCAAAACCCACAGTTCTCCATGGCATCAGAACTTAAGATTTCATACGGTCTCTAAAAAATCCATAGCTCTCTATGACATTGTGACCTAAGATAGACAAACTGATCGTATTGGAGGGCCAATAGAGTAGAGTGGGCTGTGCACCTGTCTGCTCTGCATATGCATAGTGGACGTGGACCTGTCATCTGCCTGCTTTGTTCATTGTTGCCCATGACCGGTTACCAAGTGGCTTAAGTGGCCCTCGCTCTTCAAAAGGTTGGGCACCCCTGATCTAGGTCATGGTGTCATGGAGAACTGTGTTTTTTTATAGACAGTTTGGCAATCTAAGGTTATGATGCCATGAAGAACTGTGGGTTTTGTAGAGACAGTTTAGCAATCTTAGGTCCTGATGTCATGAATAACTGTTGGTTTTGTAGAGACAGTTTGACAATCTTAGGTCCTGATGTCATGAAGAACTGTTGGTTTTGTAGATATGGTATGACAAGTAGTCTGCTTCTAAACCAGGCTTACCATTGAAATGTGTTGGCTATCAACTTTGGATAAAAGATGATTGTTGGCACCTAGCTAGCTCTTTCATTTGTACTTGTTGTTGCTTCTTTTCTTCCAGACTTAGGATTGAATGGGATTTCTACTTGATAGCCTTTTTCAAACAGTAAAATTCATGCGTTTAATGCAGGAAAACAGATGAGTGTATATAGGCCATTACATTTTTGTTTGTACACGGACTTGTCCTATATTTGCATAGATCCTGCCGAGGAGGTATGCTTAGATACTTGTGTGGAGTCTGTAGCCGTGTTTGATCCCGTCTGGTTCCTCCGATTATCTGGTCCAGATTGCAGGCGTCTAGAGATACTAATCGCTATTGCCGGAGGATTGATAAGCCATATTTTAAAGCTTGTTTGTGAGTAGTATTTTTATCATTTTATGAATAAACATTGTCATTGGTAATGCACAAGGTCGGTGCGCCCTCCTTTTCTTTCTATACGAGTCTGAAGCCTGTACCAGTAGATGCAGGTCTCACACACAAGCAAGAGGTAGTTTTTTTTACTGAAAATATTAAAGCAGTGCTCTGCTTATTCCTCCGAAATGTGATTTTATTTAGCAATATTTTAAAAAAAGAAGAGTCATCTTATTTTTCTACATGCATTGTGTCATCTGTGTGTGTATGTTGTACTGTTACTTCTGAACATTCTGAGAGACACATTAGAATAGCATTTGTAAATACTGTATATATTACATTTCCCTCCCAATGGTCTCCTACTGTGTATGTCTATAGTCTTGTTTTATCCAAGACAGCTGTATATCTGTAATAGTGGCAGACAATATAAAACTGAATTCTATTTTGCATATTTGGCTTCGTTATACCCTTATGCCAATTCCCAGCAGGATGTATGTGGAAGTATAGACAAAAAAACGATCCAAAGTATACAGTGGGTACGGAAAGTATTCAGACCCCCTAAAATGTTTCACTCTTTGATATATTGCAGCCATTTGCTAAAATCATTTAAGTTCATTTTTTTCCTCATTAATGTACACACAGCACCCCATATTGACAGAAAACACAGAATTGTTAACATTTTTGCAGATTTATTAAAAATGAAAAACTGAAATATCACATGGTCCTAAGTATTTAGACCCTTTGCTCAGTATTTAGTAGAAGCCCCTTTTGATCTAATACAGCCATGAGTCTTTTTGGGAAAGATGCAAAAAGTTTTTCACACCTGGATTTGGGGATCTTCTGCCATTCCTCCTTGCAGATCCTCTCCAGTTCTGTCAGGTTGGATGGTAAATGTTGGTGGACATCCATTTTTAGGTCTCTCCAGAGATGCTCAATTGGGTTTAAGTCAGGGCTCTGGCTGGGCCATTCAAGAACAGTCACAGAGTTGTTGTGAAGCCACTCCTTTGTTATTTTAGCTGTGTGCTTAGGGCCATTGTCTATGTTGGAAGGTAAACCTTTGGCCCAGTCTGAGGTCCTGAGCACTCTGGAGAAGGTTTTCGTCCAGGATATCCCTGTACTTGGTCACATTCATCTTTCCCTCAATTGCAACCTGTCCTGTCCCTGCAGCTGAAAAACACCCCCACAGCATGATGCTGCCACCACCATGCTTCACTGTTGGGACTGTATTGGACAGGTGATGAGCAGTGCCTGGTTTTCTTCACACATGCCACTTAGAATTAAGGCCAAAAAGTTCCATTTTGGTCTCATCAGACCAGAGAATCTTGTTTCTCACCATCTTAGAGTCCTTCAGGGTTTTTTTTTTTTTTTTTAGTAAACTCCATGCAGGCTTTAATGTGTCTTGTACTAAGGAGAGGCTTCCATCGGGCCACTCTGCCATAAAGCCCCGACTGGTGGAGGGCTGCAGTGATGGTTGACTTTCTACAACTTTCTCCTATCTCCCGACTGCATCTCTGGAGCTCAGCCACAGTGATCTTTGGGTTCTTCTTTACCTCTCTCACCAAGGCTCTTCTCCCCCGATAGCTCAGTTTGGCCAGACAGCCAGCTCTAGAAAGGGTTCTGGTCGTCCCAAACGTCTTGCATTTGAGGATTATGGAGGCCACTGTGCTCTTAGGAGCCTTAAGTGCAGCAGAAGTTTTTTTGTAACCTTGGCCAGATCTGTGCCTTGCCACAATTCTGTCTCAGAGCTCTTCAGGCAGTTCCTTTGACCTCATGATTCTCATTTGCTCTGACATGCACTGTGAGCTGTAAAGTCTTATATAGACAGGTGTGTGGCTTTCCTAATCAAGTCCAATCAGTATAATCAAACACAGCTGGACTCAAATGAAGGTGTAGAACAGGGATGTGCAATTAGCGGACCTCCAGCTGTTGCAAAACTACAACTCCCATCATGCCTCTGCCTCTAGGTCTCATGCTTGTGGCTGTCAGAGTCTTGCTTTGCCTCATGGGACTTGTAGTTCTGCAACAGCTGGAGGTCCGCTAATTGCATATCCCTGGTGTAGAACATCTCAAGGATGATCAGAAGAAATGGACAGCACCTGAGTTAAATATATGAGCGTCACAGCAAAGGGTCTGAATACTTAGGACCATGTGATATTTCAGTTTTTCTTTTTTAATAAATCTGCAAAAATGTCAACAATTCTGTGTTTTCTGTCAATATGTACTGTGTGTACATTAATGAGGAAAAAAATGAACTTAAATGATTTTAGCAAATGGCTGCAATATAACAAAGCGTGAAAAATTTAAGGGGGTCTGAATACTTTCCGTACCCACTGTATGGATGAATGACTTGTATAGCGCTACACATGCGAACTGAATCGCCTCTAGGCGCTTTTTGCAGCCAGTCTTCCCGGCTGTTGCGGTCATTAACCCAGTAGGATCTTGACATGCTTGGGACACACAGTCGTACACACACATATATACATATATATACTGGGTCAATTTGGCCAGGATTCAATTAACCTACCAGCATGTCTTTGGAGTGTGGGAGGAAACCGGAGTACCCCGAGGAAACCCACGCAGACACAGGGAGAACATGCAAACTCCAAGCAGATGGTGTCGTGGTCGGGATTCAAACCAGCGACCCTTTTGCTGCTAGATGAAAGTGCTAACCACTACACCACTGTGCTGTGCTGTACATTATATACATATTTCCTTCTCTTTGGAAAACCCCTTTAGGCAGGGCTCAAGTCCTGCGGGAATGCGTGCGAACGGAGTTCCTGCACTTTTTTCACAGCAGGAACGCAGTTCACTTTGCAGGACTAGAGCAGCCGAGAGCTGCCGAGCCGCCTGAGCCAATCCTTCACTAAGCGGCGATGCCCAGCTCGAGTCACTGTCAGGGGCAGGCGAACCTTAGTAATCCTTTGTTACTGGCCGCTTCCTGTATATGGATTCATCGGGTACTGTGCGGGTATTCCGTAACTTCCTCAATGCCGCAATGTCTCCTGGGAGCTTTTGTCATTGTTCCCAGGAGACATTGCGGAGGTCTTTCTAAATCCTGCGATATACAGGAAGCGGCTAGTAAAATAAAGGATTACTAAGGTACAGTGGATCAGGAAAAAAAACATGCGGTTTAGTAATTTTGCATATGAGCGTATCATTTTTTTTTTTTTGGTGGGGGAGTGGATCTTGGGTGGGAGTTCCCACACTTTTTTCCCCAGGACTTGACCCCTGCCTTTAGGGCTTGTTTACACCAGCAGTTGCATTGTAAGGCTGATCTCGGCACATCACAGTTTTTTTTTTTTTAAACAAACTTTATTGAGATGTCACAAAGACATTTTAATTGCCAGCTGCACAGTGTGAGCATTTGGATTGCCTGTTGGTAAGCAGTGACCTTGGCATAGGTAATGATGGATGGCCCTGGTAGTGAATGAACTTGTTGCGTTGGATAGCTATCTGCCCGGTTCACACCATCGGCATACAGTACTTTATTCAGTGCAGAACAGAACTGAATAAAGTACTGTATGCCGATGGTGTAAACCGGGCAGATAGCCATCCAACGCAACAAGTTAATTCACTACCAGGGCCATCCATCATCACCTATACCAAAGTGACTGCTGGATACCATCCATCATCACCTATGCCAAGGTCACTGCTTCCCAACAGGCTGACTGCTTATGTGCTTGGCACTGCAGTCATTGGTAACGACAATATAGGCTCCTCTGAATAGCTTCACTGCATGTTAGACAACTGTATAGCATCTTAACTATCTTTGTGGTACTCCAAGCATGCATGCACACATTTACAGTTGTCATCAAGTGACTTCAGACCAGGCAAAGTAACAACATGGTTCTTTTACTGAAAGTTATTTAAGTATAATAAAATGTACAAGCAATTCTTCATATATATATTTCCTAATACAAGTTCTTCTTGTGCCTATTAGATGTTTTCCTGGTTCCCTTGCTCCATGAGGTAGTCATATCTTAATTAGGTGAGAAATTACATTGGAGTCCATAAGTCTATTAGGCAGTGCCATAAATCCATATCCCTGAAACCCCAAGTGGGTTCCCACAAGGGGTGGTTTTAGAAGAAATAGCAATTACATCCCAACACGGCTTCTTTTCCCCTTCCCATGCATGGAGCAGAACCAAACACTTGTCCTAGATGCAGGTAATCTTTTAACTGTTCTCCCCTGAAGTGGGTGGTACTTCTTAAAAGGCCTGGGAAAACCTGGTTAGGAGAGTTACCTCATGCTTCTCTGGACTTACCAACTCTGCAGGGCAGCATAACTAAGCAGTGAAATTAACCCACTTTACAATATATACCCTGTTTCTCCGAAAATAAGCCCTACCCCGAAAATAAGACCTAGCGTGAGTTTCAGGGATGGCTGCAATATAAGCCCTACCCCAAAAATAAGCCCTAGTTAAAGTCCTTGTAAAAACATGTAATCCGTTCTGTAAAAAGATTATATAATGTGCAGTGTGTCTCCCTTTTGTAACTTTATTGTGGAAAATACCTTATTTACAGCACTGCTGGGCGCTCACGTGACCCGCCGGAGCTCTTCTCCTCTCCTCCCGGCTGATGTCAGCTGTTTTTTTTTTTTAAATAAAACTTTATTAAGCCCCTACCCAATGCAGTACTCAGAGTGGGGCTGACGTCATTAGGGATCTTGGCCCCTCCCTCTGCAGTATTTGGAGTAAGGAAGACGAGCTCCAGTCTTTAACCCCCTTGACGGTAAACCCGAGCGTGACTCGGGGTTGGTTTTCAATGATAAGATCGGTATCCCCGAGTCACGCTCGGGGTGGACGTGCAGAGTGTGCAGCGGCGCGGCTTACTTTCTCGCTGGATCCACAGGCAAGTTACTTACCTTGTCCCTGGATCCAGCGATGCCACCCCGCTGTGTGAGCGAGCGGGACCTCCTCGCTCGATTCACAGTGTCCCCGTGTGCCGCCGATCTCCGTTCCCTGCGACGTTACGACGCACGGGGGCGGAGAACGGCGCCAAATTCAAAAAAGTAAACAAACTTTACATACAGTATACTGTAATCTTATAGATTACAGTACTGTATGTAAAAAATACACCCCCCCCCTTGTCCCTAGTGGTCTGCCCAGTGCCCTGCATGTACTTTTATATAATAAAAACTGTTCTTTCTGCCTAAAAACTGTAGATTGTCCAAAAGTGTCCCTTTATGTCAAAAATGGTTTTAGATCAGCTAGAAAACAGCAATAATAAATTATAATCACTTGCAAAAATGTGCGATAGCGATTTGTGGGGAAATTCGTCATAAAAAAAAAAAATAATGACAGCGACAATTCTGCAACTGAGCAAATTTCAGTGATTTTGAGTTGATTACATTATTGAATAATTTTTATTATAATTATGTTATTATTTGTTATAATTATTTATAATTATTTATTATATTATAATTTATAATTGTGTTTTAAAAAAAAAATCATACCCGGGATGCCTACTAGACTCTTGCTTGGTCAGATTTAAGTGAGTTATTTCTAAAAATTACAGGCCTACAGTATAAAACGCCAAATTTCCTTGCAAAATAATTGTACCGCTTTTGGTACGTAATTCCAGACAGAATCATACCGCCAGGGAGGTTAAACAAAGGTTTATTTTTGGGATTACAGAATTTCACAATGCTGACTCCAGAGCTGACAGGGGGAGAAACTTTTTTGTACATACTATAAATAAATAAATAAGACATCCCCTAAAAATAAGCCCTAGTGTGTTTTTTGTAGCCAGAATTAATATAAGACCCGGTCTTATTTTCGGGGAAACACAGGTAGTATTATCAACACATACTAACTTAGAAACAAAACACTTAGCATAACATAATAATAATAATACTTTACAAGCATCCCACTGGTTACATGTTTTATTGTCTAAAATGAAACTATGAAAAATAATATATTTTCATATTTTTGTAATGAATTTTTATTTGATGTTTGCCTGTTGATCTATTAAAAAGCCCCTTTGTTTGTTAATCAAGCTTTGCTAGAGTAATGGTCGAGGCTAGCACTGTACATAATGTCGTAATTTTTCAGGTGTACTTTGGGAAGCATAATAGCAAAATACAACCCTGACCAGGGATGGTGTTACTGTGGTTCCAGTGTGATTGCCGAGAGCCAATTACAATAATTCATGGTCATATGATCAGCAAGTCAAGCATCTTCCAATATCTATTCCTTTTCGCAAAAATTTTGTTTTATCTGTCAAAAAGACATACATGATTGATTTCTATTACCTGGAAAAAAATAAGCTCTATTATTTTGTATGTAGCAGATGCAAAAAATGAAGACCGTGGCCCGGATTCATATACGAGTTACGACAGCGTATCTCCGGATACACCGTCGTAACTCTGAGTGTGCGGGGTCGTATCTTTGCGCCTGATTCGTAGAATCAGTTACGCATAGATTTCCCTAAGATCCGTCCGGCGTAAGTCTCTTACACCGTCGTATCCTAGGCTGCATTTTTACGCTGGCCGCGAGTTGGCGCTTCCGCGAGGAATATGCAAATTAGGTAGATACGCCGATTCAGAAACGTACGTCCGCCCGGCGCATTTTTTTACGTTGTTTACGTAAGGATTTTTCCGGCGTAAAGTTACCCCTGCTATATGAGGCGTATCCTATGTTAAGTATGGACGTCGTTTTCTTTTTTTTTTTTTTATTATATGAGGGAGGGAGCCGGGGGGGAAGGATAAGAGAAGGGGGAAGGTAAAGGAGAAAGAGAGAAACAAAAGGTGTAGGATAGACCCATATCGACTATGCTGTTGTTATTATTGTTGTCATGTATATTTAGGAAATGTTGAGTGTACTTAAACATGAACTTTTGTATATGTTTAATATAAATGTATTATAATGTGAATTGTGTATATGTTTTAAAATGTTTTGAATAAAAACAAATAGAAAAACAAAAGTATGGACGTCGGGCCAGCGTAGAATTTATTGTCGATTATGTCATTTGCGTAAGTCGTTCGCGAATAGGGCTGTACGTAAGTTACGTTCACGTCAAAAGCATTGCCTATTTGCGGCGTAATTTGGAGCATGCGCACTGGGATACGTTCACGGACGGCGCATGCGCCGTTAGTCAAGAACGTCATTTACGTGGGGTCAGCCTTCATTACCATACAACACGCCCACTGCATGGATAATTTGAATTCCGCGGGCTTACGCTGGACCACATACGCTACGCCGCCTTAACTTAAGGCGCAAGTTCTTTCTGAATACGGAACTTGTGCCCTAAGTTACGGCTGCCGATAGATACGAAAATGTATCTGAATCCGGGCCCTTATCTATCAATCTAAAAACACAGTTTCCATGCACATCTGCAAAACCTAAAATCTTCCTGGTCGTGAAAGAAGAAAAGCTGTTAGACATGAAATAGTTAATATCCTAAACCCAGAAAATCAATCCTATTTCAGATTGTTCCTATTGGTTTGTTATTGATCACCAAAAAAGGCAGCAACGTAAATATAGGAGAGTGACAGCTCCAGCAGAGACTGTACTATAGATCACATCATCCCTCGGTGGAGCAATAGAGGCTGTTATCTGATGAGGATCCCTATCTGCTCTATCTTTCCACCCTCTTCCCAGAGGACTCATTGACTGTGCTTACCATCCACTGCTAAGCCTCATTACAACACCTCATTTTAATTCTATCCCAATTAAGGCCAAAACAAAGCTTCCCTGTGTTCTCTTTTTTCTGCAGTTCCTTATCAAAGACTAGTCACATCCAAGAGAAGAAGATAAAATACCCTGAAGGCAAGCGAGCCAATTCCTCTGATATGTGAACTCTATTGTGTGTTTAAGAAGGGAGGAGGCTTGTGGGGATTATCTGATATTACATTAAATGGAGATACGTAAGGCATGATTAATAACAATGTAACCAATAGTTTCTGTACAAATAAAGTACATTGGTCACTTGTATAAAGTTATTCAAGCAACCTCTTAGGCCCCATACACACGATAGAATTTATCCGCGAATACGGTCCAGCGGACCGTTTCCGCGGATAAATCCTCTCGGGGATTTCGGCGGATTTTCATGCGATGGAGTGTACACACCATCGCATTGAAATCCGCGACGAAATCCTCTGGCGACGCTGTCATATAAGGAATTCCACGCATGCGTCGAATCATTACGACGCATGCGGGGGATCCCTTCGGACGGATGGATCCGGTGAGTCTATACAGACCAGCGGATCCATCCGTTGGGATGGATTCCAGCAGATGGATATGTTCTGCATGTCAGCGAATATTCGATCTGCTGGAATCCATCCCAGGGGAGATATATCCGCGGAAAAAGATCCGCTGGCGTGTACACACCATAGGATCTATCCGCTGAAACCCATTTGCTGGGATTTATCTGCGGATGGATTCTATGGTGTGTACGGGGCCTTAGAGGTGCCTGTACATACCTCATCGTATCTTCCTTGATGACAATCTGTGGGGCAGATTCAGAAAGAGATACGACGGCGTATCTCCTGATACGCCGTCGTATATCTGAGTTCCGTCCGTCGTATCTATGCGCCTGATTCATAGAATCAGGTTCCGCATAGATCTCCCTAAGATCCGACTGGTGTAAGCGACTTACACCATTGGATCTTAGGCTGCAATTCCAGGCCGGCCGCTAGGTGGCGTTTCGTTTTTTTTACGCAACGAATATGCAAATGAGGATTTCCGCCGATTCAGAAACGAACGACTGCCCGGCGCATTATTTTTACGTCGTTTGCGTTCGGCTTTTTCCGGCATATAGTTACCCCTGCTATGTGAGGGGGTATCCTATGTTAAGTATGGCCGTCGTTCCCGCGCTGAGTTTTGAATTTTTTACGTCGTTTGCGTAAGTCGTTCACGAATACGGATGGACGTAATTTACGTTCACGTCGAAACCAATGACGTCCTAGCGACGTCATTTAGAGCAATGCACGCTGGGAAATTTTACGGGTGGCCCATGCGCAGTTCGTTCGGCGCGGGGACGCGCCTGATTTAAAAGTTACACGCCCCCTAGCCGCAGAATTTGAATTCCGCCGGGGGATTTACGATACGCCGCCGCAATTTTAGAGGCAAGTGCTTTCTGAATAAAGCACTTGCCTCAAAAACTTGCGGCGGCGTAACGTAAATCAGATAGGTTACGCGGATCTAAAGATCCGCTGACCTATCTGAATCTGGCCCAGTATGTCTGTGTAAGGAAAAAAACAGTTCTTATGCCCCGTACACAAGAGTGGTATTCCCATCGGAAAAAAACGATGGTTTTTCCGACGGAATTCCTCTCAAGCCTGCCTTGCATACACACGGTCACACAAAAGTCCGGTGAATTTTTGACTGCCAAGAACGCGGTGACGTAAAAGACTACGACGAGCCGACAAAATTAAGCATGAGTGTTTTTTTTTCTGTCGGAAAAGCATACAGACGAACGGTTTTCCCGCTAGGATTTTTTCCTGACGAGAAAAAATAGATCTGCCCGTAAACACGGCATGGATTTCCGATGGGACAAAGTCAGTCGGGAATGCTGACGGGGAAAAAAAGAGAGCCAGTTCTTTTTTTTCTGCCTTTTTTGGCAGTTTTCCCGTCGGGAAAACACGGTTGGGATTCCCGGCCAAAAGCTCTCATCTGAGTTTTTCCGACCGGAAAACCGGTCGTGTGTACGGGGAAAAAAGCCAGATGGAGCATACACACGGTCGGGATTCCTGACGAAAAGCTCCCATCGCAGTTTTTACGATGGGAAAACTAGTCGCGTGTACGGGGCATTAAAGAGGAACGTCACCCCTATTTTTGTTCTCTCAGTAATTGTTCCAATATTAAGATGAAAAAATACATAGCTACTAGTCCATGGAGTCCAGCGGTGTCCTCCTTCCAGCCCTGTGTTCCTCTTATGCCGCGTACACACGATCGGTCAAACCGATGAGAATGGTCTGATGGACCGTTTTCATCGGTTAACCGATGAAGCTGACTGATGATCAGTCGTGCCTACACGACATCGGTTAAAAAATCGATCGTGTCAGAACGCGGTGACGTAAAACACAACGACGTGCTGAAAAAAACGAAGTTCAATGCTTCCAAGCTTGCGCCGACTTGATTCTGAGCATGCCTGGATTTTTAACCGATGGACGTGCCTACAAACGATGTTTTTTTTTCTATCGGTTAGGTATCCATCGGTTAAATTTAAAACAAGATTGCTTTTTTTTAACCTATGGATAAATAACCGATGGGGCCCACACACGATCGGTTTGGTCCGATGAAAACGGTCCATCAGACCGTTCTCATTGGTTTGACCGATCGTGTGTACGCGGCATTAGTTGCTTGGCTCCAGTGCCACTGTCTTGTCCCAACATCTCCGACATATGAAGACATGCCATGAGTCTTTGCCAGAGCTATTGAGGAAATTGCATCTTACAGACTGGTAGAAAACTGCTGCTTTCTGCACATATGCAGGGGGGGGGGTTAGGGGGGATTCCACACATTCACAGATATGCTGTGTCGCTCTGCCAAGTCATATAGATCCCGTGGCATGTGTGTGCACGAGATTGTGCTGCATACATCATCCTCGCCTAGGAAGGAAGTTAAATACATATAGCCAGATTCAGAGAGACTTACGACGGCGTATCAGTAGATACGCCGTCGTAAGTCCAAATGCGCGCCGTCGTACCTTTGCGTGCATTCTTAAAATGAGATACGCCTCACTGTTGCTAAGATACGACCAACGTAATTCTCCTACGCCGTCGTATCTTATGTGCATATTTACGCTGGCCGCTAGGGGCGTGTACGTGGATTTATGCGTCGAATATGTAAATGAGCAAGATACGCCGATTCACGAACGTACATACGCCCGTCGCAGTAAGCTACGCCGTTTACATAAGACATACGCCGGCGTAAAGATAAACCACCAAAAAGATGGCGCAGCCCATGCAAGGTATGGACGATGGAACAGCTGTCGTATTTTACGTTGTTTGCTTAAGCGTACGTGAATGGGGCTGGGCGTAGGTTAAGTTCACGTCGAAAGCATTGAGTATTTGCGATGTGATTCTGCGCATGCGCCGTCCCAACGGCCCTCGTTTACATGGGGTCATGGTTACTTTACATGTAGCACACCCACTACCTGCCTAATTTGAATTAGGCAGGGTTACGCCGGGCCATTTGCGCTACACTGACGTAACTTAGGGAGCAAGTGCTTTGTGAATACTGGCCTTGCCTCACTATGTTACATTGGCATAGTACAAATGGGATGCGCTACGCCGAACTAAAGTTGCGCCCGTCTCTCTGAATCTGGCTAATAAAATTTATATAATTACATACCCGGAAGCGGCGGTGAAAATACAGTATGTACGCCAATAAAATAAAGAAAAACAGACGATTGTCATTCTGACAACTCGGCTGAATGTAATGTTAAAAACATTTTTTTGGGGTGAACCCCCGCTTTAACATACACAGACATATCTTTTCAGTAATAGCTGTCCAACTTTCAGCGATATATAAATCAAAATGCTCCTCCTAACTGCTGTTACCTGTGGTTCTTCTTCTGTTGCTTGCAACTTTATATGCCGCTCACTTCAGGTCAGGAATTCCAGTGATGTGATGATGAATGATGATGAAATGGCCGGATAGACACATACAGGCAGCCAATCACTGAAGAAGAGCGCGGAACGGCCAAGTTGCCGAGCCATCTCATCCGATGATTGGGCCGGGGGTGAGGGAGGGAAATCAGATGTGTCAGGACAGAGAGCAGCCGGCTGACTCAGAAAAAAATCAGTGACGGCCAGGGCGGACACTGCAGCTAGCAACTACAACACCTTCCTGATGATTCTATGGTGGGTGCAATTGCCCCCCCTTGCCCCTACCTGCGGATGCCCATGCTAATGGGTGAAGGTCTGCTTCAATTTTGAGGTAGAAACTGTTCCTCAACCATACTCACAATGTGATGTGCGTCTCTGATGGTAGATAGCAGACTGGTCACTTGGTTAAGGTTATTTAAGTGACAACCTAGCCACTTGAGACCCGCGCTATTGACAAAAGACGTCAACAGCGTGGCTCTCAAGTGCCAACTGGACGTCTTTGAACGTCATTTAAAAGCATTACCCGCGCGCACCACTGGGGGGCGCGCATCGGGTAAACACTGTCCCGGCGCATAGCTGGGAAGCCGATGCGTGTACCTGGCGGCCGTGATGTCCGCCGGGTACACGCGATCGTTGGTAAGACAGCAGGGATGTGGAGCTCTGTGTGTAAACACAGAGCTCCACGTGCTGTCAGAGGAGAGAGGAGACCGATCGGTGTCCCTTGTACATAGAGACACAGCATCGGTCACCTCCCTCAGTCACCCCCCTCCCCCCACACAGTTAGAACACACCTAGGATACACATTTAACCCCTTCCTCACCCCCTAGTGTTAACCCCTTCACTGCCAGTCACATTTATACAGAAATGAGTGCATTTTTATAGCACTGATCGCTGTATAAATGTGAATGGCGCCAAATTTGTGTCAAAAGTGTCCGATACGTCCGTCGCAATATCGCAGTCCCAATAAAAATCGCAGATCGCCGCCATTACTAGTAAAAAAAAAATAATAATAAAAAATCATAATTCTGTCCCCTATTTTGTAGGCGCTATAACTTTTGTGCAAACCAGTCGCTTATTGCGATTTTTTTTTTTACAAAAATATGTCGAAAAATACGTATCGGCCTTAACTGAGAAAAAAAACTTTTTTAAAAAAAAAAAATTGGGATATTTATTATAGCAACAAGTAAAAAAATATATATTTTTTTTAAATTGTCGCTCTTTTTTTGTTTATAGCGCAAAAAATAAAAACCGCAGAGGTGATCAAATACCACCAAAATAAAGCTCTATTTGTGGGGAAAAAAGGACGTCAATTTTGTTTGGGAGCCACGTCGCACGACCGCACAAATGTCAGTTAAAGCGACGCAGTGCCGTAAGCTGAAATTTCGCCTGGGAACGAAGGGGGTTTATGTGCCCAGTAAGCAAGTGGTTAAAGGTGACTGCACATACCTCAATTTATCTTCCATGAGGATAATCTAGGAGATTTGTATAGGAAAATAATGAATTCCTAGTCTGGAGGTTGGAGCTGCTCCCCAACCACACCCACAATGTTCTGTACACCTCCGAGGTTTGAGAGACAGTAGACCAGTCAATTGAATAAAGTAATTCAAGTAAAAACCTAGAGGTGCATACATGTACCATGTTTTGTCTTCCACAGGGACAATCTAGAGGTCTGTGTAGAGAAATATTGGCATATTAGTGTAGCAAGGTCCTTTGGTCTAATGAGAACCTCCAGGGCCAGAAACATCTGACATCCTTCTGTATATAGTGGGTTGTGAGGCTTGGTGGGTGCACAGTAGTTCAAGTTATTGGGTGCCAGACACTTCTTGAATGCAAAAGAGAGTTTATTTCTCTTAATAAACTTTTTGGAGGAGAGAGGGTTAGGGCCAGGACACCCTTAGGTAGTTGCAAGATTAATTGGCAGACTCAGAGACTTCAACAGGAGGACAGCCATGCAGGGAAAGGCCTCCTGCAAGACGCCACATCTGCATGTGCAGGAATGCTGTCTCTTATGGCAACAGTCTTTAACAGTTTCCTAACACAAAGCGTAACAGTTCTTACACTTTCATTGCAATCACTACCTGTAGTTCTTCAGCCCACTGAGCCCCCAGTCTCTCTCTCACTAGACTAGATGATTCACTGACACTGAATCCCTTGAGGTCTTCCAATCTTCATAGTGGTATCTTAATCAAGCGTCACCCCCCTTCTCTGCTGGGTCCCTAGCTTGGCACTCAAGATACTTCTCAAGCTTTACCCCACTGGCCTGCTCAGTCCCTGGCTTGGCACACATGGCTGCTCTGCTAGCCTCACCTCCGCTCAGGGCCGGCCCTATGATGGGACCGGGTGGTACCATGCAGCACTTTTAGGGGGGCAGCATATTTTTTGTGCTATAATATATATATTTTTTTACTTTTTGCTATAATAAATATCCCCAAAATTTTGAAAAATAAACTATTTTCTTCAGTTTAGGCCAATATGTATTCTTCTACATATTTTTGGTACCAAAAAAAACCCCACAATTAGCGTACATTGATTAGTTTGCGCAAAAGACATTGTGGCCGCCGGCAATTCACAGGTCCCTTTATACTCCTGGATACATGTATAGAGCCATGGCAGGTCCTTTTATACGCCTATATGCATGTATAGAGCCATGACAGGCCCTCTTTATACATCCATAGAGCCATGACAGGCCCTCGTTATACTCCTTTATACATGTATAGAGCCATGACAGGTCCTCTTTATACTCCTATATACATTTATAGAGCCATGGCAGGTCCACTTTATATTCCTTTACATGTAAAGAGTCTCGACAGGTCCTCTTTATACATCTATAGAGCCATGACAGGTCCTCTTCATACATCTATAGAGCCATGACAGGCCCTCGTTATACTCCTTTATACATGTATAGAGCCATGTCAAGTACTCTATATAGTCCTATATACATTTATAGAGCCATGACAGACAGGTCCTCTTGATATTCCTTTACATGTAAAGAGTAATGACAGGTCCTCTTTATACTCCTGTATACATGTATAGAGCCATGACGGGTCCCCTTTAGTTATCATGATATAAAATAATGAATGTGGGGGCCTTTTGGTTGGCGTGATTTTTTTTCTGGGGGGGGGGGGGGCAGCATTTAATTCTTGGTCCCAGGCAGCACAATGTCTTGGGCCGGCACTGCCTCCGCTGGCCGGGTCCCTGGCTTGATACCCACTGAAGTTTCCCGATTCTTTACTGTCCCCGTTCACCGTTCGTTAAGAATGCTGCTCCAGTACTTGCTTCAGTTACTCATTGTGGTCCCTGGTAATAAGGTCACTTAGTGGTGACAGCTTCCCCTCTACCTTGGACCATGACAGCTTCTCTGGCCGGCAGAACCGTCACTTCTGGTTGGACTGCAAGCCGCAATCCCAACCCTCTGCTGCTCTCTTGCTTCTGGATTGGCCCTCAGACAGTCTAGCAGCCAGAAGTGCCCGGGATAGACCCAAACTCCAGGTTAGCAGCCCGGGCAGTACAACACATGTCCACCCAGACAGCCGTCCAGGTGGCATAGAACACCAATCCCCTGACTCCACCCAAATATATAGGTTCTCCAAGCAAGCCAAGGGATTCAAGAAAACCCCTGCCCATTGGTTGAGCTACCCCAAATACCCATAATTAGACCTTGCAGTGCCCTTCTCATATCCAGTACCATCAGGTACCCGGCCACATAGTGGTAGAAGAGAAAAGTGCAAGAAGGTCAAACTTAGGAAGATATCAATTGATCTCCAACAATTAGCCAAGATGACTATTCCATGCAGGTTAATTTTTCGAGGAGCAACCCTGCCAAAACTCCAGTGTGCTACATTAGTATGGAGGTTGGGGATTCTCCTCAAGCATACCCACAATCTGATCTGCACCTCTGAGGAATGGTAGGCAGTAGACCGGTCGCTTGGATAAGGTTACTCATGTAACGCCTAGACATGTGCATTCGTTTTCGTTAGAATGCATTTTCGTCAGAAAATCAGTTTTTTTCGTTATCGTTTTAACAAACGATAACGAAAGTGCAAGAAACGAAAACCGAAAGATCCGACATAAAAAATGCTTTATTTTCGTTTTCGTTGCGGTAAAAATTTGATATAGTGAGATTCGACATTATAGGGAAAAGATTCGACATCATAGAGAAAAGATTCGACATTATAGAGAAAAGATTCGACACTATAGAAATAATAGATTCGACATTACAGAGAATAGATTTCGATTTATGAGAAAATAGATTCGACATTATAGAGAATAGATTCGACATTATTACTAGTCATACAACATTAGAATTCATGTAGGCGGAATATTCGAACGAAAATGTATGATTCGACGTAAAGATTCGACGTTCCGTCGAATATTCTTTTGACCATTCGACAGAAACCAAAAAGATTCGACGTTCCGGCGAATATTCTTTTGACCATTCGACAGAAACCAAGTATTATTGGATTTTCGGACGAAAGCTTTTCCCCAACGAAAAACGAAATAAATCAAAACGATTTTCGGGAGTAACTAAATAAATTTATTTTCCAAACGAAAACGAAAAAACTAAACAAAATATTCCAGTCTGCACATGTCTAGTAACGCCTAGATCCACCTGCACAAATCTAATTTTATCTTCCACAAGGACAATCTGGAGATCTGTTTAAGAAAATAATGGCATCTTAGTATGGAGGATGGGGATGTTCCTCATTCATATCCACAATGTGATCTGCAGCTCTGAGGTATGGGATGCATTATTATTTGCAGTTTTTTTTTTTATTGTTTGCAGTATTTCAGGTTGTTTGGATAAAATTAAGCTGGCCATAGATGGTTTGAAATTCAGCAAGTTCAACAGGGACCAGACGAATTTCAATCCATTTATGGCTGTTTCTGATTAACTACTGCCAACCGGGAATGTTGGATTTGTTTCTTGATCAGCAGGCTGCAGCCAATCAGCTGCATTGCTTATCAGTGTATTCTGACAGCCGAGGAGTCCCCACTGTCAGAAGGAGAATTCTTTCATACACCCACCTTGCTTGTGTGGATGGGGAATCCTTGACCAGCCTTGTTCAAGTAACAATCTAGAGGTGCCTGCACATACTTCATTATATCTTCCACAAGCAAAATCTGGGGGTTGGTTATTGACGTCTTAGTTTGGGTTTTGGAGCTGCTCCTCAACCAATCCCACAATATATTCACCTCTGAGGTATGGGAGGTAGTAGGCCAGTGCTCGATTGTACTGACCCCTGCACTTTTTAAAATATGCATTCATGACCCCTGCATTTTCTGCAAATGCACATTCCTGCACTCTCTACATTGTGAACTTCTGACCCCTGCACGCTCTGTGTTATGCACACCTGACCCCTGTACTCTTTGAATTACACACTCCTAAATCCTGCACTCTATGCATTACATATACATGAGCCCAGCACTCTCTATGATAGGCACTTATGACTCCCTTACTTTCTGCATTTCACACTCCTGACCCCTGCTTTCTCTGTGTTACACACTCCTGACCTGACCCCTGCTCTCTCTGTGTTATGCACTCCTGATCCCTGCACTCTCAGTGATACACACTACTGATCCCTGCATTTTGGTGATACACGCTTCTGATCCCTGCACTCTCAGTGATACACACTCCTGATCCCTGCACTCTCAGTGATGCACACTCCTGATCTCTACACTCTCAGTGATGCACACTCCTGATCTCTACACTCTCAGTGATGCACACTCCTGATCTCTGCGCTCTCAGTGATACACACTCCTGATCCCTGCACTCTCAGTGATACACACTCCTGATCCCTGCACTCTCAATGATACACACTCCTGATCTCTGCACTCTCAGTGATGCACACTCCTGATCCCTGCACTCTCAATGATACACACTCCTGATCCCTGCACTCTCAGTGATGCACACTACTGATCTCTGCACTTTAGTGATACACACTCCTGATCCCTGCCCTCTCAATGATACACACTCCTGATCTCTGCACTTTAGTAATGCACACTCCTGATCCCTGCACTTTAGTGATACACACTTCTGATCCCTGCACTCTCAGTGATACACACTCCTGATCCCTGCACTCTCTGCATTACACATTCCTGACAACAGCACTATAGACACTATGGCCCAGATTCTCAAAAGAAATAAGACGGCGTATCTCCAGATACGCCGTTGTATCTCTGAGTCGCGCCGTCGTATCTATGCGCCTGATTCTTAGATCAGTTACGCATAGATATCCATTAGATCCGACAGGCGTAAGTCTCTTACGCCGTCGGATCTTAAGTGCATTTTTTTTTTTGACCACTAGGTGGCGCTTCCGTCAAATTCCACGTTGAGTATGCAAATTAGCTAGATTCGCGAACTCCCAAACGTACGCGCGGCCGAAGCAGTAAAGTTACGACGTTTACGTTAGGCTTTTCCCGGCGTAAAGTTGCCCCTGCTATATGGTGGCGCAGCCGATGTTAAGTATGGCCGTCGTTCCTGCGTCGAAATTTTGAAAATTTTGCGTCGTTTGCGTAACTCGTCCGCGAATGGGGCTGGACGTAATTTACGTCCACGTCAAAACCAATACGTCCTTGCGGCGTATTAGGAGCAATGCACACTGGGATATTTCCACGGACGGCGCATGCGCCGTTCGTGAAAAATGTCAATCACGTCGGGTCACAGTACATTTACATAAAACATGCCCCCCTGATCCAAATTTGAATTAGGCGGGCTTACGCCGGCCGATTTACGCTACGCCACCGCAATTTACGGAGCAAGTGCTTTGAGAATACAGCACTTGCCCGTCTAAGTTGCGGCGGCTTAACGTAAATCGGATACGTTACGCCGCCACAGAGATGCGCCGATCTACGTGAATCTGGGCCTATGACCTGACCACTGCACTCTGTGCATTGGGCTCAGTATGATATACTCTTGACTGCTGCACTCTGTAGACTCAGATTTTATTTTACCATGCCGCTTTAAACCCTTCCCACTGTAGGGGTAGAGGTATTAAGAATTGATCTGCCCTGGGTGCCAGATATGCTAAGTACACCATTACCCAGATGTCCACATCCAAGAAAACAAAGAGGCGGGTAACCGGGTATAGAGTGAGCATCCCTACAGGTATTATGTACCAGCATGTTACCTGAACTAGATTTAATGTTTGCCCAAATATCAGACCAGTCCTGATCAGTAAGATCTGAACCAATGTCAGCAGTGCATTGCTGTGTGTACTCACAGACATAGGGTGGGAATCATGAATTGCTGGCATTGGATTTTTTTCCTGAGAGCGTTATCTGCGGAAATGTCTTTATCCTTATTAGGCATAAATACGCAAACTCAGCTGAACCAAGCATGTGTGGTTATTGCAAGATGTCCTGCAAGAAAGACCTATTGGCAGTTGAATTACCCCTTGTCACCTGTGGAAGAAAGAAATTCAATCAATTGATGCTGTAATTGGATGACTAATGTGACATAGATAATAGAATAATGAATTCACTGTCTGATGTTTGGTAAACTATGGATTACATATACAGTGCATAGATAGAATAAAGATAACACCGAGATAGCCAGATAGATGAAAAAGAGACTGGCAAATAATCACTAGTAGGACAGATGATGGAGAAAAAGAAAGAAAGAAAGAAAGAAAGAAAGAAAGAAAGAAAGAAAGAAAGAAAGAAAGAAAGAAAGAAAGCAAATGATAGTTAATAGGATACATATAGAGTAGACTATATAGATTAATTGTATTTTGATTTTGGGATACATTATATTACTGTAATTCATTGGCTGACTGATGTTAGGAAGATTAAAAATTACATAAATAAATGGTTATGTTAACGAATTGACTGATATGAGTTGGTTGACAACATAGGTAATTAGACAAATGTATTGAGATAGATAGATAGAATAATTGACTGATTACTGTAATATTGAGTGTATGATAGATAGATAGTTAGGTAGATAGATAGATAGATAGATAGATAGATAGATAGATAGATAGATAGATAGATAGATAGATAGATAGAATAATTGACTGACTAATATTGAGTGGATGATAGATAGATAGTTAGATAGATAGATAGATAGATAGATAGATAGATAGATAGATAGATAGAATCAATAATTAACCGATTATTATTGAGTGGAGGATAGATAGACATATAGATAGATAGATAGATAGATAGATAGATAGATAGAATAATTGACTAATTAATATTGAGGGGAGGATAGATAGATAGATAGATAGATAGATAGATAGATAGATAGATAGATAGATAGATAGAATAATTGACTAATTAATATTGAAGGGAGGATAGATAGATAGATAGATAGATAGATAGATAGACAGACAGACAGACAGACAGATAGATAGATAGATAGATAGATAGATAGATAGAATAATTAGCTGATATTATTGAGTGGAAGATAGATAGATAGATAGATAGATAGATAGATAGATAGATAGATAGATAGATAGATAGATAGATAGATAGATAGAATAATTAGCTGATTAATATTGAGTGGAAGATAAATAGATAGATATATAGATAGAATCAATAATTGACTGATTATTATTGAGTGGAAGATAGATAGATAGATAGATAGATAGATAGATAGATAGATAGATAGATAGATAGATAGATAGATAGATAGATAGATAGAATAATTAACTAATTTATATTGAGTGGAAGATAGATAAATAGATATATAGATACATAGATAGATAGATAGATAGATAGATAGATAGATAGATACATACATAGGTAGATAGATAGATAGATAGATAGATAGATAGATAGATAGATAGATAGATAGATAGATAGATAGATAGATAGATAGATAGATAGAATAATTAACTAATTTATATTGAGTGGAAGATAGATAGATAAATAGATATATAGATACATAGATAGATAGATAGATAGATAGATAGATAGATAGATACATAGATAGATAGATAGATAGATAGATAGATAGATAGATACATAGATAGATACATAGATAGATAGATAGATAGATAGATAGATAGATAGATAGATAGATAGATAGATAGATAGATAGATAGATAGATAGATTATTATAAGGTGTATGATGGATAGATAGATAGATAGATAGATAGATAGATAGATAGATAGATAGATAGATAGATAGATAGATAGATCGATAGAATAATTAACTGATTAATATTGAGTGGAAGATAGATGGATAGATAGATAGATAGATAGATAGATAGATAGATAGATAGATGGATGGATGGATGGATGGATGGATAGATAGATAGATAGATAGATAGATAGATAGATAGATAGATAGATAGATAGATAGATTATTATAAGGTGTATGATGGATAGATGGTTATTTAGAGATGTGATTGCCTGTTAGATAATGAATTCATGGGTCTTACTGATAAATAGATCACATACACACAGACAGATATAGAGAGACACACGGACAATCCCAGAGCTCTGGCACCGATATTGGAGTGTAAGCTCTTGTGTCCAGCCTGATTTCTTCCTGTAGATGAGGGGAAATGATGAGGTGTAGGTCTCCCCCTCCCCCGTCCTTCCTCTATAGGGGAAAGTTGCAGGGATCAGCGGGCTGCCATGCGATGTGTAGGGATCGCCCATGGATGGGAGCGGTGACCCCCCTGTCTGTGTCTCGTGCCTCCTAATCCCTATGTGTTCCTTATTAGTCTGAGTGGCTGAGATGTCCATCTGGGAGATTCCTAATTCTCAGTGATCTTCTTATCTCCAACTGTCCTTTCTTGTGCCAGGGAGGGCAGGCTCACCCACCTCACCACCGCCAGTTGCGGAGATGCTGGGAGGGGGGCAGCTGGAGAATTTGGGAGGAAATGGGTTTTCTATGGAGAGACACACATTGGAAATTGCAGTTTGTAGGATGTGATGGGACTGGGAGCCCCTCCTAGGCTGCCTCCCCCGACCCCCCTCCCACACGTGTTCCATCTACTGGGTCCCTGACCATCCTCTCCCACCACTGCTGTCGGGATCCTGTGCGGGTCACACACCGGGGATCCTCCGGATTCTTTTCACACTTCTTCTTTCTACCAAATCCGCTTTTTCACCCCCCCCCCCCTTAAATCTGTTATCCAGATGGATCTGCTAAGAAAGCCCACCTGGATGTGTTTACTGCTTCTGGCTCTTTGCTTTGGATTTACTTTCTGCTCCAAAAAGGCTTCTACCCCCAGGAGACCAGGTAACCATTGCTACTTCTCCACTTCCATGCCATGATTTGGGTGCCAACTGCCACTTTATTAACTCTTTGCTGCTCTGTAGAGTAAGGAGAAGTTGTAGAGGAGAAGCTGTAGGGGAGACATTGTAGGGGAGAAGTTTTTGGGGTGAAGTTGTAGGGGAGAAGCTGTAGGGGAGAAGTTTTTGGGGAAAAGCTGCAGGGGAGAAGTTGTAGGGGAGAAGCTGTAGGGGAGAAGCTGTAGGGGAGAAGTTGTAGGGGAGAAGCTGTAGGGGAGAAGTTGTAGGGGAGAAGATGTAGGGGAGAAGATGTAGGGGAGAAGTTGTAGGGGAGAAGTTGTAGGGGAGAAGCTGTAGGGGAGAAGATGTAGGGGAGAAGCTGTAGAGGAGAAGATGTAGGGGAGAAGTTGTAGGGGAGAAGTTGTAGGGGAGAAGTTGTAGGGGAGAAGCTGTAGAGGAGAAGCTGTAGGGGAGAAGATGTAGGGGAGAAGTTGTAGGGGAGAAGCTGTAGGGGAGAAGTTTTGGGGTGAAGCTGTAGGGAAGAAGCTGTAGGGGAGAAGCTGTAGGGGAGAAGATGTAGGGGAGAAGATGTAGGGGAGAAGTTGTAGGGGAGAAGCTGTAGGGGAGAGGTTTTGGGGTGAAGCTGTAGGGAAGAAGCTGTAGGGGAGAAGCTGTAGGGGAGAAGATGTAGGGGAGAAGCTGTAGGGGAGAAGTTTTTGGGGTGAAGATGTAGGGAAGAAGATGTAGGGGAGAAGCTGTAGGGGAGAAGATGTAGGGGAGAAGCTGTAGGGGAGAAGTTGTAGGGGAGAAGCTGTAGGGAGCTGTGCTCTCAGCTCGGAGATCTGGGCTTAATTAAGGGATCCTGGGCTAGCTTTGAATTTTAAACACACAAAACAAAGAAATATTCCTGGTGCCATCATCAGGAAAAGTCTTTGTCTGGAAATGTGCCCTGCTAGCGTTTCATGCAGCCAGGTTTCCTGTGGGATCAAAGATTGTTACTTTGTTGCATCCTGTTCTTAATAGCTTTATATTATAAAGTGGGGATTATATGCAATCATCTTCTTTTATTAAAGTGTATGTAAACTCTGAGGGCTCCTTCAGATATGCCGCCAGGGGGCCAAAAAAAAAAGGTTTTGCCCCCCCTCCTATCGCCCACCTAAAGGAGGGCATGCCGCCACTCAGCACTTTCAGGGTTAAAAAAGGATCCAAGGCGGTGACATATATCACCTCTTCTCCGTTTGTAAGATGCCTCTGAAAAGCAATCTGCCCCAGATCACTTTTCAGAGGGGCAGCAAGGGCGCCACACATCTGAATGAGCCCTTGAAATGAACTTGTCATATTTGTATCCATTTGATCTATGAACGGTAGCATTACTAGCTTTTTGTTATATCTGTCTGATAAGCACAAACAAATCCTGACTGATCCTGCCAGAAATCCTGGGCGCTGATAACTTCCTGTGCTGCCTGTCTTGTTCCCACATATCTCTCCGGATTAAAGCCGGAGTCTCCAAACTTTCAAGACAAAGGGCCAGTTTACTGTCCTTCAAAATTCTAGGGGGACAGACTGTGGCCAGTGGGGGTAGAAAATGCCCCGGCATCAGTGGGAGTAAAAAAATTACATCATTGGTATCAGTGGGAGGAATAGTGCCTCATAATTGGTGTCAGTGGAGGCCTAGTGCCCCATTATTGGTGTCATTGGGAGGAATAGTGACCCAGCATTGGTGTCAGGGGAGGAATAGTGACCCAGCATTGGTGTCATTTGGAGGAATTGTGCCTCATCATTGGTGTCAGTGGGAGGAATAGTGCCTCATCATTGGTGTCAGTGGAACCAATAGTACCCCATCATTGGTGTCAGGGGAGGAATAGTGCCTCATCATTGGTGTCAAGGGAGGAATAGTGCCTCATCATTGGTGTCAGTGGGAGGAATAGTGCCTCATCATTGGTGTCAGTGGGAGGAATAGTGCTTCATCATTGGTGTCAGTGGAACCAATAGTGCCCCATCATTGGTGTCAGGGCAGGAATAATGCCTCATCATTGGTGTCAAGGGAGGAATAGTGCCTCATAATTGGTGTCAGGGGAGGAATAGTGCCTCATCATTGGTGTAATTAGGAGGAATAGTTCCTCATCGTTGGTGTCAGAGGGAGGAATAGTGCCTCAGCATTGGTGTCAGGGGAGGAATAGTGCCTCAGCATTGGTGTCAGGGGAGTAATAGTTCCCCTTATCATTGGTGCCAGGGGAGGAATAGTTCCCCATTATTGGTGTCAGTGGGAGGAATAGTGCCTCATCATTGGTGTCAGTGGGAGGAATAGTGCCTCATCGTTGGTATCAGTGGGAGGAATAGTGCCTCATCATTGGTGTCAGGGGAGGAATAGTGCCTCAGCATTGGTGTCATTGGGAGGAATAGTTCCCCATTATTGGTGTCAGGGGAGGAATAGTGCCTCAGCATTGGTGTCATTGGGAGGAATAGTTCCCCATTATTGGTGTCAGGGGAGGAATAGTGCCTCAGCATTGGTGTCATTGGGAGGAATAGTTCCCCATTATTGGTGTCAGGGGAGGAATAGTGCATCGTTGGTGTCAGTGGGAGAATTAGTTCCCAATCTCTGGTGTCAATGGGAGGAATAGTGATTCATATCAGTGGAAGGAATAGTGCCCCAAGGGCCAGATAAAGGCAAACAAAGGGCCACAATTATAAGACCCCTGGATTAAAGCTACACTATGCAATCATTATACAAAACACACTATACAATCTGATTAGTCAATCTGTGTACAATCTCTAACTTCACATAGTACAGCGGCTTCGTCCGGAGCTGACAGTTATCTCATAGTGTGTGCCAGGCTTAAGGCTGGCCATACATTATGCAATTTTCTTGTACAATTTTCCTTTCAATTCATGAAGACCATATAATATGAGGTCAAACCTAAACACTTTCAATGTGTATGCAATCAGGCAAGCCCTTGCCTGGTAAATCTAAAGGAAATTGAATAAGAAAATTGTATAAGGCACAGCGGAAGGATTCCCCCATCCACCCCGAATGTGTGGGATGGGGGGCAGGGACAGGACAAGGGGTGGGCGGGTAGGACAAGGGCCCTGGGCGCAGTGGTTTATTGTAGGATGGGGGCAGTGACAGGACAAGGGGTGGGCAGGTAGAACAAGGGCCCTGGGCGCAGTGGTTTATTGTAGGATGGGGGCAGGGCCAGGACAAGGGGTGAGCGGGTAGGACAAGTGCCCTGGGCGCAGTGGTTTATTGTAGGATGGGGGCAGTGACAGGACAAGGGGTGGGCAGGTAGAACAAGGTCCCTGGGCGCAGTGGTTTATTGTAGGATGGGGGCAGTGACAGGACAAGGGGTGGACGGGTAGGACAAGTGCCCTGGGTGCAGTGGTTTATTGTAGGGATGGGGGCAGGGACAGGACAAGGGGTGGGCGGGTAGAACAAGTGCCCTGGGTGCAGTGGTTTATTGTAGGATGGGGGCAGGGCCAGGACAAGGGGTGAGCGGGTAGGACAAGTGCCCTGGGTGCAGTGGTTTATTGTAGGATGGGGGCAGTGACAGGACAAGGGGTGGACGGGTAGGACAAGTGCTCTGGGCGCAGTGGTTTATTGTAGGGATGGGGGCAGGGCCAGGACAAGGGGTGAGCGGGTAGGACAGGTGCCCTGGGCACAGTGGTTTATTGTAGGGATGGGGGCACCTTCCTTCTGTTCCAACACTGACAGAAGTAGTGAGAGTTGCAGTGATCTTAACAAGTGAGTGACCCCTGGGTGTAGGATACCCTAAGCTTGCACATTGTGAATGGGGGAGGGGGGCACCATTTGGCATCTTTGCCCTGGGCTCTAGATGACCTTGTCCCGACACTGGATGGGGGAATCAAGTCATTTGTTCCTTTTAACCTGCTATTTGAATGAAAAGAAAAGGAGCCCCTATGGGCTGCCTAAGGACAATTGTACAATCAGATCATATAGTGTATGGTCCGCCCCGGGGGGCTTATTCACACCAGCGAGCTGCTCACCACACCGTTGGGTCACACAGTGCCAATGCGCTGATTGCACACTATTTAGATTTATTTGTCAAAAAACTTTATTGAAATTTCATGAATGAGCATCTGATGTCCTTTAGAACAACTCTGTCTATGTAATAGGGGGGGGGGGTGTTCTGTAGTCCTGTTGTAGAGTGACATTGCTGCTCCCCCATAGTTACAGTACAGTGAGGGAATGTAAAATATCAGTGAAGGCGTTTTGTTATACCTCTTGAACCTGAATTCTTGTTAATTGATTATTTCCTTTGTTGCATTGTTATAAGTAATCTTAGTCCCAGCTCTCTCTGAAGACTATGCAATATGCGCACTGCCCCCCCCCCCCCCCCCCCCCCCATCACCACTATAGCTTGCCTCTCCCTGACTGCCTGTGCCTTTCACCGCACTGCAGCGCTGTCATTGATATAATCGCGGAGAGGGTGCCGGCCTCGGTCTGACACCCCCCCCAGAGTGTGGTACCCGGGGCGGCCCGCCCCCCACTTAGAACGCCGCTGGGAATACCCCCCTTCTGATACAGAGATGAGGAGAGGGGGAGGTGTTTGTCATCCGGTCCTAGGGTGACAACTCTGCTTCTCCACACATACAGGACAATGAGAGTGCGTTGTCACCCCAGCACACTTAGTGCGTTAGTCTCCATTCACATCCAAGTACAGTGAAACTTCGGATTGCGAGTAACACGATTAACGAGCGTTTTGCAATATGATTTTTTTTTATATAAATCCTGACTCGGTTTGCGTGTGATGTCTCGCAAAACGAGCAGGTTTCAGACCACAACGGTGTGCAGTACCACGTTTGGCCAGAGGTACAGGGGCGCCGGGGGGGCCGATCAGAGCCGTTTGGAAATACTCGGAGAAACTCTGTTCCCAAGCATTTCCAAGGTTTTCCAAGTTCAGCCGCGCTGTCCCTGAGCCCTTCCGAGTATTTCCGAGGCTCTCCTGTGCCCCCCCACCTCTGGCCACATGCGGTATTGCATGCCATTAACCACTTAAGGACCGCCTCCTGCACATATACATCGGCAGAATGGCACGGCTGGGCACAGACGCGTACAGGTACGTCCTGTACTAGTACCCAGCCGTGGGTCGCGGGCGCGCTCCCGCGACCCAGTCCAAAGCTCCGTGACCGGGACCGCAGGACTCGTGGACCAGATCGCCACTGGGGTCCCGCGATCGGTCCTCGGAACTGAAGAAACGGGGAGAGCCGTGTGTAAACACGGCTTCCCCGTTCCTCACTGTGGCGCTGTCATCGATCGTGTGATCCCTTTTATAGGTGGACACAATCGATGACGTCACACCTACAGCCACACCCCCCTACAGTTGTAAACACACACTAGGTGAACCCTAACTCCTACAGCGCCCCCTGTGGTTAACTCCCAAACTGCAATTGCCATTTTCACAATAAACAATGCATTTTTAATGCATTTTTTGCTGTGAAAATGACAATGGTCCCAAAAATGTGTCAAAATTGTCCGAAGTGTCCGCCATAATGTCGCAGTCACGAAAAAAATCGCCGATCGCCGCCATTAGTAGTAAAAAAAAAAAAAATTAATAAAAATGCAATAAAACTATCCTCTATTTTGTAAACGCTATAAATTTTGCGCAAACCAATCGATAAACGCTTATTGCGATTTTTTTTACCAAAAATAGGTAGAAGAATACGTATCGGCCTAAACTGAGGAAAAAAAAAATTATATATTTTTGGGGGATATTTATTATAGCAAAAAGTCAAAAATATTGAATTTTTTTCAAAATTGTTGCTCTATTTTTGTTTATAGCGCAAAAAATAAAAACCGCAGAGGTGATCAAAGCGACGCAGTGCCAAATCGCAAAAAGGGGCCTGGTCTTTTACCTGCATTCTGGTCCGGGTCTTAAGTGTTAACTAAGTCAATGCAGGGCAAATAATTTTAATTTCCATTGACTTCTATGGGGAAACTCGCTTTGATATGCGAGTGCTTTGGATTACGAGCATTCTCCTGGAACGGATTATGCTCGTAATCCAAGGTTCCACTTTAATCTGAAGCACATTTCCAAAAGCACTTCAGTGCTTGACACTCAGATTTCCATGTTATTCTATTGTGCCCATTGGTGTGTTTGCTGAGTGTCCCCAGAGCAAGCTGCTTGCACTGGGGACACTCGTGTGCTTGCTCCCAAGCCTCCTCTGTGTGTGTCTATGGGACACACAGAGCATGGCTCAGTCCCATTCCCTGATCCCCCTCACTGGCTGTAATTGACAGCTGATGTGTTTTAGCCAATGAGGAGAGAGCCCTGGGAGAGCCACTGCTCTTGTGCACATTGCTGGATCAAAAGGGGGCTCAGGTAAGTATTAGGGGGGCTGCGGGGGACTTGCACACTTAGGCCTGGATTCACATACATTGGCGCATATTTAGGCGGGCGTAGCTTATCTAATATATGCTACGCCGACGTAGCGCAGAGAGGCAAGCACCGAATTCACAAAGCACTTGCCTCCCGAACTGCGCTGGGTTCCCTCGGCGTAAGCCGGCATAGGTGGAAGTGGGCGTGAGCCATGCTAATGAGGCGTGACCCCATGCAAATGATGGGCCGAGTGCCATACAAGTACTTAAAACGAACGGCGCATGCGCCGTCCCGTGGATGAATCCCAGTGTGCATGCTCAGAATCACGTCGGAACTACTCCCTAAGATACGACGGATCACTGCCTACGACGTGAACGTAACCTACGCCCAGCCCTATTCACGTACTACGTAAACGACGTAAAATACGACGGCTGTGTTTCCTGGTCCATACCTAAGCATGAGTTGCGCCTCCTATATGGGGAATAACTTTACGCTGGACGTACAGTTGTAAGTGTTAACTAAGTCAATGCAGGGCAAATTATTTTAATTTCCATTGACTTCAATGGGGAAACTCGCTTTGATATGCGAGTGCTTTGGATTACAAGCATAATATACGCAAACCGTATAAACGGGCGCAAGTACGTTTGTGAATCGGCGTATCTCCCTCATTTGCATATGTGCATAGAAAATCAATGCGCACCGCGTAAATATGCGCCCACGATACGACGGCGTAGGCAAGTTACGTCGGTCGTAGGAAGCCTATTTTCAGGCGTATTTCGTTTTGTGGGCACGGCGCACAGATACGACGGCGCATAGTTACACTTACGCGGTGTATCTCGAGATACGTCGGCGTAAGTGCTTTGTCAATCCGGGCCATCAGGTTTTTTACCTTCATGCAGAGCATATAAAACCACTTTAAATGCATATTATATATGGCTAATAAGCTTTGTAGCACAAACCTATTCTTTATTATTGTGCAAAGTATAATTACAGTCTCCAACAGAAATATTTTTATAGTATTTACAAAAGCACAAGATAAGAAATACATCCTAGAAAGACAACATAAACAAACATAGACAGTTCTTTCATAATATTGTAACTGTAGGAAATGTTAATTAAACTTTTAAGCTTTGGCCTTTATTTTGCAATGTCTTGGCAGTGTTCCTATGCAGATAGACATCTGTGTAACATGTTTCATTAATAATAAGAATTAGTAGTATGACAGTTACAGCCGTGAGCCGTCCCGTGTATGTAGGAGGTCTGAGACTTCTGCTCATCAGCTCTTGTAGCTTCTTAGAAGATCTGAGTCTGCCGCTGTATGGAACTTCTAGACCTGAGCAGAACTTCTGAAACCAACATCCAAGGTGACCTGGAACCTCAGCCGACACCAGGAGGGAGTGTTTGATGGTGGTCCATGTACAACCAAAGAAGGTCAGACAGCCCTCTACACATTGGCAGCCGCAGAGCAGTTTGGAGACATTGCTGAATTCTGCCCTGTACACACGATCGGTTCGTCTGATGTAAACGGGACCGTTTTCATTGGACGAACCGATCCTGTGTGGGCCCCTAATTGATTGACAGGCTTCCGACCGTCGCATACTGCGCGTCACGAGTTGCCGAAAGAAACCGAACGTCGGTGCGCAGGCGCCGTATAGCGCAGACTCGCAGTCCGGCTTCTTTCGGCAACTCGTGACGCGCTGTATGCGACGGTCGGAAGCCTGTCAATCAATTAGGAACGCCCAGTCCCGCAGAAGACATACCCGGAAGCGGCGGTGAAAATACGGTATGTACGGGGATAAAATAAAAAAAAACAGCCGTTTGTCATTCTGACAACTCGGCTGAATGTAATGTTAAAAAAATTTTTTTGGGTGAACCCCCGCTTTAAACCAATTCATAGGGATAGTAAATGAAAATAAAAGTCCCTTAACCGGTTAACGCCCGCCGCATGTACATATACGTCCACAGAATGGCACGTACAGGCATATGGGCATACATGTACGTCCCCGCCTTTCCGCGGGTCGGGGGTCCGATCGGGACATGCGGCGGTCGGTAACCCGCGGGGAGCGATCCGGGACGAGGGCGCGGCTATTCGTTTCTAGCCGCCCCCTCTCGATCGCTCCCCGGAGCTGAAGAACGGGGAGAGCCGTATGTAAACACGGCTTCCCCGTGCTTCACTGTGGCGGCTGCATCGATCGAGTCATCCCTTTTATAGGGAGACTCGATCGATTACGTCAGTCCTACAGCCACACCTCCCTACAGTTGTAAACACACACTAGGTGAACCCTAACTCCTTCAGCGCCCCCTGTGGTTAACTCCCAAACTGCAACTGTCATTTTCACAATAAACAATGCAATTTAAATGCATTTTTTGCTGTGAAAATGATAATGGTCCCAAAAATGTGTCAAAATTGTCCGAAGTGTCCGCCATAATGTCGCAGTCACGAAAAAAATCGCTGATCACCGCCATTAGTAGTAAAAAAAATAAAAAAAATAAAACTATCCCCTATTTTGTAAACGCTATAAATTTTGCGCAAACCAATCGATAAACGCTTATTGCGATTTATTTTACCAAAAATATGTAGAAGAATACGTATCGGCCTAAACTGAGGAAAAAAAATGTTTTTATATATATTTTTGGGGGATATTTATTATAGCAAAAAGTAAAAAATATTGAATTTTTTTTCAAAATTGTCGCTCTATTTTTGTTTATAGCGCAAAAAAAAAAAACGCAGAGGTGATCAAATACCACCAAAAGAAAGCTCTATTTGTGGGGAAAAAAGGACGCCAATTTTGTTTGGGAGCCACGTCGCACGACCGCGCAATTGTCTGTTAAAGCGACGCAGTGCCGAATCGCAAAACCTGGCCTGGGCATTTAGCAACAAAATGGTCCGGGGCTTAAGTGGTTAAAGCGGAGCTCCGCTGAAAAAAAATATTAAAAGCCAGCAGCTACAAATACTGCAACTGCTGACTTTTAATATTAGGACACTTACCTGTCCTGGAGTCCAGCGCCATCTGCAGCAGAGGACGAGCGATCGCTCGTCACTCTGCTGCCCCCCCCCGCCATCCTCGGTGAGGGAATCAGGAAGTGAAGCGCTCCGGCTTCACTGCCCGGTTCCTTACGGCGCATGCGCGAGTCGCACTACGCCTGCCGATTGGCTCCCGCTGTGTACTGGGAGCTGAGTGTTCCCAGAACACAACGGGGGGGGGGGGGGGGGACGGGAGGTGACATCATGCCCGCAGTCTGCCCGAGACTGTGTGGCCGGAAGTGGGTGCAAATACCTGTCTTTAGACAGGTATCTGCACCCCCCTCCCCCCAGAAAGGTGTCAAATGTGACACCGGAGGGGGGAGGGTTCCGATCAATGGGAGTTCCACTTGGGAAAGCATACACACGACTGGTTTTCCAGACGGAAAAAAGACCACCGGGAAAAAAAGAGTTCTCTTTTTTTTTCTGCAGTTTTCTCTTTGGGAAAACTGCAATGGAACATACACATGGCTGGTTTTCCTGGCCAAAAGCTGTCATGGCAGTTTTGCCGTCGGGTAAAATGGTCGTGTGTATGAGGCAATATCCTTCAAATAACTCTAGAGAGTTTAGAAGATGTTTACCTTTCACATTTTGTTTCTTCCCAATATCCACCTCTTCACTAGTGTTGCTCACGAATATTCGTATTGCGAATATTCGGCTCGAATATGGCATATTCGAGTATTCGCGAATATATCGAATTTTGCGGCCAATATTCGCTATTCCGAATATTCGCATTTTTTTAATTTTATTTTTAAAACAGATCACATCCTAGTGATCTCCATCGACGTCTAAAAGCATTGCTGGTATGATTAGAGAGAGACACTGGGCCGAGTAGCTGAAGCGATCATTTTATATTGCCGAATATTCGCAATGCGAATATTCGGCAATAGGAATATTGCGCGATTATTTTCTCCGCCCTTATTTTGCATCAGAGCCAATCAGAGTTCTCCTACAGCAGTTGTCGAAATTCCGCAATCAATTTCGCATTCGCATTTTGCGAAATTTCGATAAAATATCAGGAATATTCGATTTCAGAATGAGCCAATCAGAGTGCTACTACAGCAGTTGTCGAAATTCCGCAATCAATTTCGCATTCGCATTTTGCGAAATTTCGATAAAATATCACGAATATTCGATTTCAGAATGAGCCAATCAGAGTGCTCCTACCGCAGTTGTCGAAATTTCGCAATTATTTTCGCATTCGCAATAGCGAAATTTTGCAAACATTTCATTTCGATAAAATATCACGAATATTCGATTTTAGCGAATATTTCTCGAATATTCGGCTATATATTCGTGATATATCGCGAAATCGAATATGGCGTATTCCGCTCAACACTACTCTTCACCACCCCTGTCTCTAGTACAAGTTCTTTGTTCTTTGCTGTGCTTGCATTTTACCAACATTGGTTGCTAGGACTGCCAGCATCCTAACAACCAGTTACATGCATTTCCCAGCATTTATAAGAGGACGGAATTTCCTGTGTCCAGTCCTGCTCCACCGTCTGCTACAACCATGCTCCCGGGCTCTTCTTGTTTGAATATTTTATTGTGTTTTCATAAGGTATAAAACAAAAGTCATAATAAACGTACTGTTCATATTTGTACAATGCAATAAAGAGAATAAATAAAAAAAAATTAAAACAAGCAATTATAACTATACTTCTCTCGTTAAAGGAGTTCTCTGACCTAAAACTTTTAACCCCCGCTGTGCCCGGGCTGTAAAAATATAGAAAATAAACTGTCACTTACCTGCCTACGATCCCCCGTTGTTCCGATATCGCCGTCCCGTTCTCCGGGCCCGGGCCCCTTCCGCTTCCTGTGTGTCGGTGACTCATAGTGCGCTCAGCCTATCAGCGGCCGCGACGGGACATTGCTGAGGCCGCTGATAGGCTGAGCGCACTATGAGTCACCGACACACAGGAAGCGGAAGGGGCCCGGGACCGGAGAACGGGACGGCGATATCGGAACAACGGGGGATCGTAGGCAGGTAAGTGACAGTTTATTTTCTATATTTTTACAGCCCGGGCACAGCGGGGGTTAAAAGTTTTAGGTCAGAGAACTCCTTTAAAGGGTCACTAAAGGAAAAAAAATTTTTAGCTGAAATGACTGTTTACAGGGCATAGAGACATAATAGTTAACTGATTCCTTTTAAAAATGATTAAAAATAGATAAAAAACCAATCATATAATGTGCCTGCAGTGTAGTTTCGTTTTTGCTGTTGTTTGCTGGTTCTCTGATGTACAGAGAGCCACTAGAGGGCAGTCAGCCAATAGAGAGCAGTGATACTTTGTCTAAAACTCCTCAGCACCAATCCAGTTTTGTTTTACTCACACCTCCTTGATTGGTGACCACCGTGAGAAATCTCCCAGTACTGTGGTCATCAGGAAACAGGCAACCAGGAAGTGTCCAAAACAGAGAGGGATTTACAGCAACATCAAAGCAAAAACGAACAATGAGGACATGAAACCAGGACTGCAGCAAGGTAAAGGAAGCTATTTAGCTGAAAAAAAAAATTCCTTTAGTGACCCTTTAAGTATATAGAACCGAATGTAAGGAGTATTCCTTAGTGTAACATTTCAGTTATCATTACAATTTAGTGATGTAATTTTAGCAATTAATATTAACAATCATATATAATAAAGATAGGAGAATGTAAAAAGTAATATTAGATAAGTATATATAGTAATAAGATAACGTTTGCTCGATATAGCCGGTCAAATAACCTAAAATAGGAGAAATGAGAAAACTTTTCCAGGGCCAAGTTCCTGCTAATTGGCATTATCTGGAGACTCCCGGGCTCTTCAGGCTCTCAGGCATGCTGTAAATGTGTGAGGTAAGGGTGGACTCTAATGTAAAGGGGGGCTCTAGATGGGGGTTTTTCATGTAAGTGGGACTCTGATGGGAACTCTGATGTAAGGGGGAAGACTGTTGAAAAGGGGGACACTGTTTAGGACTTTTATGTAAGTTAGGGTGACCAGACATCCCCGGTTTCTGGGGACAGTCTCCAGATTGAGGACACTGTCCCCGGACCAAGTCTGTCCCCGGTTTTGTCCCCGGATTGGATTTGAATAGGGTTTGAGGCAATTTCAAAGACAGTCAGTGCAGAATAAAAAAAAAAATCTAAATTACACCCCCCTCGCTCTGCCACTGCTACTAGCTTAGGGGGTGTATTATTTCCATTATCTATGCCCCTTTCTGATGATCATGTGCTGGCACGCGCATCAGGTTCCTAGTAACGCGGCAGGTACGCGCACGCTCCGCCGACGGCGCGCGCGCCCCCTGGTGGCTCTGCAAGGCGAGGACGTTATATGACGTCCTCCCAGAATGAGAGCAGAGGCGATTCAGTTCGCATGTGCAGCGCTATACAAGTCATTCATTCATTATCGTGCCGCCATCAATTGACAGCGGGCGGCAGTAGGTGTGTTGCTGTATGATGTGAAAACTTGTCCATAAGGAACGCCCACCATTCACCATGCCCAGGTGCCATGCTGGGCGCTCGCTGTTCACTCACGCATTGTATTAGGAAAGCGAATAAATATTCGCTTTCCTAACACTGAACCGCCCTTCCAGCCAATCAGGTGCTCTGGTCTGTTACCTGTCACCTGATTGGCAGAAAGGACAGGCGCTGTGATTTGACGCCTATATCAGGCGTCCAATCATAGCAGAGGATGGGAAGAGAGGATGGGAGAAGACAGGTGAGTGCTGGGTGATGCACAATAGCAGCATTTGATGGGCACAGTAGCAGCAATTGATGGGCACAGTAGCAGCAATTGATGGGCACAGTAGCGGCAATTGATGGGCACAGTAGCGGCAACCGATGGGCACACTGGTAGCAATTGATGGGCACACTGGCAGCAATTGATGGGCACACTGGCAGCAATTGATGGGCACAGTAGCGGCAACCGATGAACACACTGGTAGCAATTGATGGGCACACTGGCAGCAATTGATGGGCACAGTAGCAGCAATTGATGAGTATAGTAGCTGTGTTTGATGGCACAGTGGCTACAATTGATGTTTTTGTTTTGTTTTTTCAGTTTGTTTGCCCCCCCCCCCCCCCCCGCCAAAAAAAATTGAGCACCAGCCGCCACTGTGCTCTTGTATTTCTCTGTGTTAGCGCGCTCTTCCTCCACGTTTTTATTTTAGGTCCTTTATAGCAGCAAATGTTTGCCAAGTGACCCCCTGAGTTTCATTTCAGATACATTTCAGTTCATTTATTTTTAGTTTTTACACGCCTGCCTTGTATTGTTTGCTGTGCTCAGCACTTCACAAGAGCTACAGAGGACAGAGGAGGAGGAATATTGTATCTTCTAGATCAGACTGAAGACATGCATTTATTTTACTCATTTAAATACCTTTCTTCGATGCTTTCTACAACGCTTTATGACAGTTTACTACAACGCTTTATAGGGAATGCAATTTGCATCGTCCCCTCTGCTGATGCTGAAATGACAGTCTATTGTCCCCATCACATGATGCACATTTTTGGGTGGAAGTCACGGTGCTTTGGAAGGAAACCCATCAAACATAAGGAGAACATACAAACTACATAAAGATTTGGGGGTAGATTCACGTAGATTGGCGTTTCTTTGTGCGGGCGTAACGTATCCTATTTACGTTACGCCCAACTTTTACAGGCAAGTGCCGTATTCTTAAGAGAAAGTTGCGGCGGCGTAGCGTAAATAATAAATAATTCAAATTGTGAAGAGGTGGGCATGTGTTATGTAAATCAACCCTGACCCGACATGATTGATGTGCGCCGTCCGTGGAATTTCCCAGTGTGCATTGCTCCAAAGTACGCCGCAAGGACGTCATTGGTTTCGACGTGAACGTAAATGACGTCCAGCCCCATTCACGGACGACTTACGCAAACGACGTACATTTTTCAAATTTCGGCGCGGGAACGACGGCCATACTTAACATTGGTGCGCCGCATATACGCCTCATATAGCAGGGGTAACTTAACGCCGAGAAAAGCCTAACGTAAACGGCGTAAATGTACTACGTCGGCCGGGCGTACGTTCGTGAATTCGCGTATCTAGCTGATTTACATATTCTAGGCGTAAATCAGCGTACACGCCCCTAGCGGCCAGCGTAAATATGCAGTTAAGATCCGACGGTCGTATCTAATAGAAATCTATGCGTAACTGATTCTATGAATCAGGCGCATAGATACGACCAGCCTAACTCAGAGATACGACGGCATATCTGGAGATACGCCGTCGTATCTCCTCTGTGAATCTACCCCTTGGTCTTCAGTCGCTGGGCTGGCCCAGGTTGCACTGTGTGTGATATTGTTTACTGCACATGATTAATAACATTGTCTCTCTGCTACACAGAACTTCCATGTACAACATAGAGCAATACAACACAGACACATGTACCATGACAGTGACTAAGGGCCAGATTCACGTAGAAGTGCGGCAGCGTAACGTATCATAGATACGTTACACCGCCGCAAGTTTTCATCGCAAGTGCCTTATTCACAAAGCACTTGCGATGAAAACTACGCCGGCGGGCCAATTTAAATGGGCGTGTGCCATTTAAATTAGGCGCGTTCCCGTGCCGAACCTACTGCGCATGCTCCGTTTCTTAACTCCCGCCGTGCTTTGCACGCCGTGACGTCATTTTTTCGAACGGCGACACGCGTAGCATAATTCCGTATTCCCGTACGGCTTACGCAAACGACATTATTTTTTAAATTTCGACGCGGGAACGACGGCCATACTTTAGACAGCAATACGCTTGCTGACTAAAGTTAGGGCACCAAAAACTACGACTAACTTTGCGACAGGAAACTAGACTAGCGGCGACGTAGCGAACGCGAAAATGCGTCGTGGATCCGCCGTAACTCCTAATTTGCATACCCGATGCTGGTTTACGACGCAAACTCCCCCCAGCGGCGGCCGCGGTACTGCATCCTAAGATCCGACAGTGTAAAACAATTACACCTGTCAGATCTTATGGATATCTATGCGTAACTGATTCTATGAATCAGTCGCATAGATAGAAACAGAGATACGACGGCGTATCAGGAGATACGCCGTCGTATCTCTTTGGTGAATCTGGCCCTTAGTTCTTAAACAGTATTAAAGGCAAACTATGTCTTGTTTAAAAAAAAAAAACTTGTTTTAAAAACACACTATATTGTCAAAAATATTGGGACGCCTGCCTTTACATGCACATGACCTTTAATGGCTCCCCCGTCTTAGTCCGTAGGGTTCAATATTGAATTGGTCCACCCTTTGCAGCTATAACAGCTTCAGATGTGTGGCTGGTGACCCTCCGTGGAGATACTTCATAATTTAGACATGTATCAAGCAGTTCCCCTGTCTAGAGCTAAGAAATCTGCATGTTTTTTTTATAAAAACTCGATTTACCATTCAAAACGTTTTTTGTTTCTTTTGATGGACACCGGTCCTGAGGAGCTGCGAGCAGGATTTTTTAGGCGAGGCCGCAGCTTCGGCCTAGTCCGCGATGGTCGGCCTCGCAGCCCTTTCCCAGGATCGTGGTGGATTGACTTCTCCCCTGCACACCTCAGAGAGACCACCAAGGCAGGAGGGACACAGGAGGGTCAGTTGTGAAGGTGTGAATGCAGCCTAAGATGTGAAAACTTGTCCATAAGGAACGCCCACCGTTCACCATGCCCAGGTGGCACATTTGGTGACACACTTTCTGTAGCCCACAGAAATCTGTCCCTACCCTTAGGCTGCATTCACACCTAGGCAACAAAACGCCTGAAGCGCGACGCTACAATACGCTGGAGGGGAGAAATAACATGATTCTCTATGGAGATGGTTCACATCTCCACGCCGAACGCCGAACACCTGAAGCTCAAACAAGTCCCGGACCCTATTGGGCGGCTTCGGCGTTCTCCATACCCGACAATGACCTATACAAAACCGTGGTTAAAAATGGCACGTTTTGTTGCGGCAAATCGCGGTAAAAACCGCTGCAATTTGTCGTGGCAAATCGCGGTAAAAAACGCCGCAAATCACCTACGCCTAGGTGTGAATGCAGCCTAAGGCTGCATTCACACCTGAACGTGGCGTATTGTACCGCGATTTGCCGCGACAAATTGCGGCGTTTTGTCCCGCGATTTGCCGCGACAAAACGTGTCGTTTTTTAGCCTACAATACGCCGGAGGGGTGATTTAACATTGTCGGCTATGCCGAACGCCGAAAGCCGCCTGAAAAAAAGGGTCCGGGACTTGTTTTGAGCTTCAGGCGTACGGCGTTTCGGCGTGGAGATGTGAACCATCTCCATAGTAGACAATGTTAAATCACCCCTCCAGCGTACTTCAGGCTGCAATAGCGTCGGGCGTAAAAACGCCTAGGTGTGAATGCAGCCATAAGGCTGCATTCACACCTGAGCGTAGCGTTTTGCTGCGTTTTTTTACCGCGATTTGCCGCGACAAAACACTGCGTTTTTTACCGCGATTTGCCGCGTCAAAACGCTGCGATTTTTTACAGGTCTAGGGTCACCAATGTAAAACGCCCAAACGCCCAAATTCGAGCGACAAAAAGGGTCCAGAACTTGTTTGGGCTTCAGGCGTTCGGCGTCAGGCGTTTTGTAGTGGAGATGTGAACCATCTCCATAGAGAATAATGTATTTTTTCCCCTCTAGGGTTTTGGGGCGTCACGCTTCAGGCGACAAAACGCTGAGGTGTGAATGCAGCCTAAAAGGGCTAGTTGGATGTGTTTGGCCACCGCCGGGCCAAGGATCCAGACCTCCTTTATTAGAGCCCAGCTGTGAAAATCCTATGCAGACCTTGGTGCTACCAATTTCGTTTACCTCACATAATTTGATGAATGAACTCCACCTGTTCAAGTGTCACTTGATCTCAAAATAAATACATTTGTTTCTGGGGGGGCCCTAAGTTTGAGAACATATTCAAACAAGCAGCATCTGAAGACCAAGGAGCTATCAAAACAAGCACCAAACTTCAGCTCCTGGAGAACCATTTACGTTATTGGTATTCTGCTTTGAATTTGCTGACCAGATAAGCAGAACATTAGTCAGAGTAGCAACCAGGGGCCAGTGATAACTGTGAAGGATCTACAGAGATCCAAAACATGGATGAAAGAACCTGGGCCATATTCTGAGTATAGTTACGATGGAGTATCTCAGGATACTCCGTCGTATCTCTCTTTTTTGGGCCGCGTATCTATGCGAGCGATTCTTAGAATCATTTTCGCATAGATACGCTTAAGATGACTTACACATGTCGGATCTTAAATGTAATTACTCCGCCGGCCGCTAGGTGGCGTTTACGTTCAGGTCTCATTTGTTTATGCAAATGAGCCTGATACGCCGATTCACGAACGAAATCGCGTCGCGTAACCGTCGCTAACGTCGTTTGCGTAGGCGTAAGGTTACCCCTGCTATATGAGGAGTAACCTTACGCCAGTCCCACGTAGGCCATGTTAAGTATGGCGTCGGGTCCGCGTCGTGTTTTCCCATCGGGTACGTCGTTTTACTAAGTCGTCCGCGAATACGACTTTACGTCAATGACGCACACGTCGGCGTCATTGACGTTTTACACCGAGAACTGGAGCATGCGCACTGGGCTATTTTAAGCCCGGCGCATGCGCAGTTCGTTTGAATCGGGGGCGCGCTTAATTTAAATACAAGCCGCCCCCTTGGATATACGCGGGGATACGCCGGGCCAATTACACTACGCCGCCCCAAACTACGGAGCAAGTGTTTGGGGAATACAGCACTTGCTCCTGTAGGTTGGGGCGGCGGAGTGTAAATGGCTTACGCGCCGCCCGCATACTTTCTACAAGAATATGGCCCTCTGACTTTAACTATATAACATGTTAGTAGGCCAAAGTTGGACTTCATGGAAGGGTGGCAGGAAGAAAACCATTGCTAAAAAAAGAAAAAAACATATCAAATACTATTTGTGATTTTAAAAAGGCGAATGGAACACATAAAAAACTAATATTTTCTGGTAAGCAACTATTTTGGTTTTAGTGCAAAGCAATATGTGTGATGGAAACCCATTACTGCTTTCGACCCTTGGGGCACCATCCACATGGTGGTAACATCAGGTTGTGGGGAGGAATTTTTTTAAATGGGACTTGGAAACGTATCAGTATTAACCACTTCAGCCCTGGAGGATTTGGCTGCCAAATGACCAGAGCACTTTTTGCGATTCGACACTGCGATGCTTCAACTGACAATGTGGCGGACACATTGGACACTTTTGACGCTATTTTGGGACCATTGTAATTTTTACAGCGATCAGACTACTGTGTAAATGACACTGGCAAGGAAGGGGTTAACCACTAGGGGTTGAGGAAGGGGTTAAAGGGGTTGTAAAGTTAAAAAAAAATCCCCTAAATAGCTTCCTTTACCTTAGTGCAGTCTTTCTTCACTTACCTCATCCTTCCATTTTGCTTTCAAATGTTCTTATTTCTTCTGAGGAATCCTCACTTCCTGTTCTTCTGGCTGTAACTCCACACAGTAATGTGAGGCTTTCTCCCTGGTGTGGAGTGTCGTGCTCGCCCCCTCCCTTGAGGGGGGAGGGGGTGAGCAGAAGAGTCAGGATGCCCAATAACACACAGCTCCTTTCTCTATTTGCAACGTAGAGAGCGTCCTGACTCTCCTGTAGTCCAAGGGAGGGGGCGAGCATGACACTCCACACCAGGGAGAAAGCCTTGCATTACTGTGTGGAGTTACAGACAAAAGAACAGGAAGTGAGGATTTCTCAGAAGAAATAAGGACATTTAAAAGCAAAATTGAAGGATGAGGTAAGTGAAGGAGGACTGCCCTAAGGTAAAAGGAAGCTATTTAGGGGAATTTCTTTTTATTTTTACCTTTACAACCCCTTTAAGTGTGTCCTAGGGAGTGATTCTAACTGTGTGAGGGTAGGGCTTACTTAATTTAAAGCGACGGCCATCTTCCTGTCCATGCCATTCTGCCAACGTAAAAGTGCGTGCGGTGGTAGGCAAGTGGTTATGGTCAACATGCTTGGAGCCATATACAGGACAATTATAGAGGAGACCCCTTTTTCGGTCTACAAGAGTCAGGAGAATGGGGAAGTTCACCATCTGTAAGCACAGTAGAGTGACCACATTTCCAAACTACCATTCAGGGACACCCTCCCTTCCCAAAAATCAGCTTGTGCTGTAACGAATCACAGCACAGTGATTGGACACAAGAGGAGGGATTTATGATTTCTCCAATCACAAGCAGGGGGCGGGAATTGTGCTCCTCCAGGCATTCCGGGCCAGGACAAGTACTGTCAGTGAGTAAAGCAGTGATGTGACGGCCTTTTTTGGGGGCATCAGATTGGCCTGGGGGGTGGCTGTGTCAGTTTCATTCCGGGACACTGTATTGTCCTGGAATGAATGTGCCCGGGACAGACCTGCAAAATGCGGGACTGTCCCGGACAATCCGGGACATGTGGTCACCCTAATGGATTCCCTTAATTTGCATAGATTTCCTCTCACTTCCTGTTTGGCTATGGGGCAGGAAGTGAAGGGAAATCTCTGCAGTGGGACAGGGATGGTCAAAAATAAACTGACAGGGGCTAGAACCCTTCCTTACTCTATCCAACATGGAAAAAAAACAGCGTTGCCTCTAACTCTAGCTGGAGTCGGGACCCAGATGGCCTTGTCTAAACTGCAGCTATGAGCCTCAGAGGGCCACAGCTCTCAGACTGGGTCTCTTCCCACAGGACAAGGACCCTGCTGTTCCAGGCTCTAGCCTAGCACCATAGTCCCCTACTGGTCATTCTTCTTGTCAGGTATTAACGGAGGCTGCATGAATACCCACTAAATTCTGGAACCTACCAGAGCCGATTGTAAAATTGGATTGGATTCGTGGACAGGTAAGTGTCCTAATAATAAAGATCAGCAGCTACAGCAGCAGTGACTTTTAATTTTTTCTGAAGGAGCCTGGAGATCCATTTTACAGTGGTTGTAAACCCTTTACAAACACTTTTACCTACAGGCAACGCTGTATCCTGGCCTAGGCAAACAAGGCCCAGGCCTAGGGCAGCACAGAAAGAGTCCCCACTGCCTTACGCTACACTCTTAGGGCCAGATTCTCATACATTCGCGCTGCTCCTGGGCAGCGGAATATATGAGATCTACGTTACACCGCCGCAGGTCTACAGGTTTACATCCTGATTCTCAGAACACTTACCTGTAAACTTGCGGCGGTGTAGCGTTAGATTGCTCGTCGCAAGCCCGCCCAATTCAAATGGGGCGGGCACCATTTAAATTAGGCGCGCTCCCGCGCCGAGCGTACTGCGCATGCTCCGTCGGGTAAATTACCCGACGTGCATTGCGCTAAATGACGTCGCCCCGACGTCATTTGCCTAGATGTATACGTAAATGGCGTCCAGCGCCATTCACGGACATCTTACGCAAACGACGTAATTTTTATTGAATTCGACGCGGGAACGACGGCCATCGTTAACATTGGTTGCGCCTGCTAATTAGCAGGGGCAACCTTACGCGTCGGGTACGCTACGCAAACGACGTTAATTCGCTGCGTCGACCTCGCGTATGTTCGGGAATCGCCGTACTTACCTCATTTGCATAGACGACGGGGAAAAGCGACGATGCGACACCTAGCGGCGGGAAAAAAAAATACATTTAAGATCTGACAGCGTAACAGCCTTACGCATGTCAGATCTAATGGGTACCTATGCGCAACTGATTCTGAGAATCAGTCGCATAGATACCCGGGGCCAGATGAGGTGTTACGACGGCGCTAATGGTGTTGCGCCGTCGTAACGCCTTTGAGAATCTGGCCCTTAGTGTAGCGCCAGTCTTATGGGGTGGACTGGGCTGAGAGGCAAATTAGTCTAGCGCCCCCTGCTTCCTGTTTGTGAGCGGCCGACATTCGGCAACTGGGGGGGGGGGGTGTCACTGCTTCTAATTTTGACTGTCCTATTTTTTACCATCCCTGTCCTATTGCAGAGATGTCTCTTCACTTCCTGCCCCATAGCTAAACAGGAAGTGAGAGGAAATCTATGCAAAATAAGGGAATTGATTGCCCCCTGGGCCCTCAGAACTAGCTAGCCCTCAGGGCGGGTCTTAAACAGCAAGGGGTGTGGCCTTGACAGAAAGGGGTGATATGAGTTTAGTCAAGCCTAGGGCAGCACAAAACCTAAATACACCACTGCCTACAGGTAAGCCTACATTAAGGCTTACCTGTAGGTGCTGGAAATATCTCCTAAACCTCCACGGTTTAGGAGATATTTGCAAAAGAGACAGGCGCCGATGTTTACGGCGCATGCGCAGTTTAGAAACCTTTAGAAACGGCGTTCGTGTCATTTCTAAAGGAGATCGTGCTGTGACTGAGTGACGTCATCGCGGCTCCGGCCAATCACAGCAAAGGAGCCGCGATACCCAGATGAAAGAGGGTGAAAGATGGACGCTTCGTGGAGGCGAGGAAATCGGGGACATCGCAGACTTCGGTTTCAGGTAAGTGACACATAATGGGCTACTATGCGATGCATAGCCCATTATGCTTTACCTTTGCAGGGAAACAAAGAGGAAGTAACACCCATCAGGTTTTACGTCCTCTTTAACTGCTTGCCGACCGCCCACCGTAGTTTTACGGCGGCAGGTTGGCTCGGCTGCGCAAAATCACGTAATATAACATGATTTTGCATTGCAGCCACTAGGGCACCCGCCGCCTGCTCGCCCCTGGTGCCGATGCGAGCGCCCGGCGGGCACGATCAACGCCGGACACCCGCGATCGCTCGTTACAGTGCGAGAACCAGGAACTGTGTCCTTTCAGGGGGAGAAATGACTGATCGCATGTTCATACAATGTATGATCAGCGATCTGTCATTTCCCCTAGTCAGTCCCACCCCCCCTTCAGTTAGAACGCAATGAGGGAACATAATTAACCCCTTCCTCGCCCCCTAGTGTTAACCCCTTCCCTGCCAGTGAAATTTTTACAGTAATCAATGCATTTTTATAGCACTGATCGCTATAAAAATGCCAATGGTCTCAAAAAAGTGTCAGAAGTGTCCACCATAAGGTCACAGTACTGATAAAAATTGCAGATTGCCGAAATTACTAGTAAAAAAAAAATATTAATAAAAATGACATAAATCTATCCCCTATTTTGTAGACGCTATTGCCCGGATTCAGAAACAATTTACGTTGGCGTATCTATTGATACGCCGCGTAAATTCTAGCATGCGCCGGCGTTTCTTCTTTCTGTATTCAGAAAGCAAGATACGCCGAAATTTGGCTAAGATACAACTAACGTAAGTCTCTTACGCCGTCGTATCTTAGTTGCATATTTACGCTGGCCGCTAGGTGGCGTTTCCGGAGATTTACGCGTAGAATATGCAAATTAGGTAGATACGCCGATTCAGAAACGTACGTCCGCCCGGCGCATTTTTTTTATGTCGTTTACGTAAAGCTTTTTCCGGCGTAAAGTTACCCCTGCTATATGAGGCGTAGCCAATTTTAAGTATGGACGTCGGGCCAGCGTCGAATTTTGCATCGTTTACGTCGTTTGCGAATAGGGCTTTGCGCAAGTTACGTTCACGTCGAAACCAATGAGGCTTTGCGGCGTAATTTGGAGCATGTGCACTGGGATACGTCCACAGACGGTGCATGCGCCGTTCGTTAAAAACGTCATTTACGTGGGGGTCACACTGAATTAACATAAAACACGCCCACATCTTCCTATTTTGAATTAGGCGGGCTTACGCCGGCCCTCATAAGCTACGCCGCCGTAACTTAGGGCGCAGGTTTGGGCATAAAATGAAGGATGGATGGCCGCACTCCAAACCAAACAGGTTGTCTTTATTTAAACGAACAGCAAAACATACCAGATCACAGCAACAGAAACAGGAGGATAACCGACGTTTCGCACTGACTTAGTGCTTATTCATGAATAAGCACTAAGTCAGTGCGAAACGTCGGTTATCCTCCTGTTTCTGTTGCTGTGATCAGGTATGTTTTGCTGTTCGTTTAAATAAAGACAACCTGTTTGGTTTGGAGTGCGGCCATCCATCCTTCATTTTACGCCCATGCTTGCCTAGTGCACTGCCAGCACCCTTGGAATCCTACACCTGTGTATGACCCTATAGCAGACCCACCTTGAGCGGTGATTTTCCTTCTTTTAGGGCGCAGGTTCTTTCTGAATACAGAACCTGCCTCACTAGGTTACGGCGGCGTAGCGTATCTGAGATACGTTACGCCCGCACAAAGTAACGCCGGCCTTTCTGAATCCGGGCCCATAACTTTTGCACAAACCAATCAATAAATGCTTATTGCGATTTATTTTATTTTTTTCGAAAAATATGTACAAGAATACGTATCGGCCTAAACTGAGGAATTTTTTTTTTTTAGATATCTTTGGGGATATTTATTATAGCAAAAAGTAAAAAATATTTTTTTTTCAAAATTGTCGCTCTATTTTTGTTTATAGCGCAAAAAATAAAAACCGCAGAGATGATCAAATACCACCAAAAGAAAGCTCTATTTGTGGGAAAAAAAGGACGCACAACCGCGCAATTGTCAGTTAAAGCGACGCAGTGCCGAATCGCAAAAAGTGGCCCGGTCATTGACCAGCAAAATGGCCCGGGGGTGAAGTGGTTAATTCTTATACAAAACACTATAACAAATGGTTGCAAAAACAATTAACAGTTAAACTGGCCGAGTTTGCGCTCACGTAAGTCCTGTACTTTGTTGTTGTTGGAATACTGTATTGTGATGTTTATCTGGCTGGAAGAAAATGGATTGCTGCTCGTGAAGAAGAGATTTAATTTGAATATTTGTGTGTGTTTTTACACTAATTGGCCATTGTCACTCGCCAGGTGTTGGGACTAACGCCAAGGTGGTAATTACTTCCGAACACAATGAAGTGAGGAATTAATTACTGCACTAGGATGTCCTATAAGCCACTTCATCACAAAGCGAATTAGTGGGCTTTAAACCCGCCTTGTGTTCTTGTTATGGATTGATGTGACTGGGACAGCTGACGGTGGGAGGTGAGAAAATACCTGATTGCCATTCACACAGGACCTTCTGTCATTATGACTTGTTTGTCTGGAGGTTTCAAGACATTCCTATAGTTGGTAAAATGGCTTTTGAGCTTTTCTGTGCGGACAATTCACCAAGTTGCATCATTTTAATTGTGTTCTTTATTTTAACTCAAGTTCCTGCAGTCACTGCTGCATTCTGAACATTATAGCTACCTGCAATCATAGCACCTTTCTTTATTTTCATTTATAGTAATTTTCTTGGCAAACATCAAATACATTTACATAAATATATTTTTCAGTAAAATTTTTATTTAACCAATGGAAGCATTTATTTCTTATAATTTTTTTTTTTCAATTATAAAGAAATAATATAATTGTATCTTTACTCAAATGGTCCTGTTTTCTGCTTCCAGAACCTTGAAAATAACATCAGACACTAGTTCATAGTATTTTAAAAACTCTACTCAAAGCAGATATATAGAAAAAAAAAGTACACTATATTACCAAAAGTATTGGGACACCTGCCTTTACACGCACATATTGGTAGATTCAGTAAGGCCCCGTACACACGAGGGGACATGTCCGCTCGGAGATTTCTGTCTGATGGTTGTACACACCATCAAACAGAAATCCGCGCGGACAGGATACGCGGTGACGTGGCCGCGCCGTCGCTGCAACGATGACGCGGCGACGTGCGCCACCCTGGAAGGTCAATGCTTCCACGCATGCTTCGAATCACTTCGAAGCATGCAAGGGCTTTTGGCCTAGCGGACATGTCCGGTAAGTCGTACAGACGACCGAACATGTCCGACGGACAGGCTTCCAGCGGACATGTTTCTTAGCATGCTAAGAAACATTTGTCCGCTGGAAACCTGTCCGATCCGCCGGAAAATTGTCCGGTCGGCCGTACACACGACCGAACATGTCCGCGGAAACTGGTCCGCTGGACCAGTTTCAGCGGACATGTTCGGTCGTGTGTACGAGGCCTTAGAGTTAGGCCGGCTTATCAGTAGATAAGCCGACCTAACTCAGAATCTACGCCGACTTATGTTTAAGTGTATGCTCAAACAGAGATACACTTAAACATATCTAAGATAGGACGGCTTGCGCCGTCCTATCTTAGGTTGCAATATTTCGGATGGCCGCTAGGTGGCGCTTACATTGCGGTCGGCGTAGAATAAGTAAATTAGTAGATACGCCGATTCACGAACGTACGCCGGCCGCCGCAGTACATTTACGCCGTTTCCATAAGCCATTATCAGGCCTAAAGTTATTCCATCTATTAGATGGAATAGCAATGTTAAAGTATGGCCGCCGTTCCCGCTTCGAGATTCGACATTTTTATGTCGTTTGCGTAAGTCGTCCGTGAATAGCGATTTACGTCGTTTACGTCCACGTCAAAATCAATAGGCCCGTACGGCGTACTTAGCCGCAATGCACACTGGAAAATGTAGGCGCCGGCGCATGCACAGTTAACAAAAAACGTGAAAAACGTAAAGGTCAAGCACAATTTACATACAACACGCCCCCCTTACACACATTTGAATTAGGCGCCCTTACGCTCGCCCGCTTTAGGCTACGCCGCCGTATATTAGCAGGCAAGTACATTGTGAATCATGTACTTGCCTAGCTAACTTACGGCGGCGTAGCCTAAACACGCTAAGCTATGCAGCCGCAAGTTTAAAGCGGGAGTTCACCCATTTATTAAATTTTTCCCCTTTTCCCCTTAGATTCCTGCTCGTTCAGTCTAGGGGAATCGGCTATTTGTATTAAAATATGATCCGTACTTACCCGTTTTCGAGATGCATCTTCTTCCGTCGCTTCCGGGTATGGGTCTTCGGGAGCGGGCGTTCCTTCTTGATTGACAGTCTTCCGAGAGGCTTCCGACGGTCGCATCCATCGCGTCACTCGTAGCCGAAAGAAGCCGAACGTCGGTGCGGCTCTATACTGCGCCTGCGCACCGACGTTCGGCTTCTTTCGGAAAATCGTGACGCGATGGATGCGACCGTCGGAAGCCTCTCGGAAGACTGTCAATCAAGAAGGAACGCCCATTCCCGCAGCCCATACCTGGAAGCGACGGAGAGGATGCATCTCGTAAACGGGTAAGTAATGCTCATATTTTAAAACAAATAGCCGATTCCCCTAGACAAAACGAGTAGGAATCTAAGGCTAAAAAGTGCCCTCTAAGGGTGAACCCCCGCTTTAAGCATATGTACCTGAATCTACCTAATAAACTTTAATGGCATCCCAGTCTTAAGCCTCATACACACGATCGGACTTCCTTCAAACAAATCGATGGATTTTTGTCCGAAGCGCTTTGTCTGTGAACTTGTTCTTCATACAGATGGTAGAACGTTTTCAACCAACATACACCAAACTACTTGGTTTTTCAGCTCTTTACCGCCACCCTTTGTGCAACTTCTGCTATTGTTGTCTGATGTTTAGCATTGGTTTGGAGCATGTGTGTTTGTACTTTGGTTTTTAGTCTGATGGATTTGTGTACACATGATCAGATAATCCGACGGAACACATTTGAGCTATGACTAAAGCCCCGTACACACGGTCGGATTTTCGGCCAACCAACTTCAAAATCCGGCACTTTTCTAATTTCTCCGACCGTGTGTACGTTCCATCGGACCAACTTTTTAGGCTTCAATCGGACAAAAAGTTGGGTCTGTGAACGGACCAACTTTCTGTTCTGAAAAGTCCGATTGTGCAAAGTGCGACCGTGTGTACAGAAAACCATCGGATTTTTCAAAAAAAGCTAAATGCGCATGCCCCGAAATAAAGAGCACCCGGAAGCCAGCTGTCTAGTAAAACTAGCGTTCGTATTTGAAAATGCTCATTCGTCACGCGGCAAGTTTCGAAATCTCAAATAGCAGCGCATATTCTATTTTTCTTTAGAATGTCCTAATATGTACATCTGCTCAACTGGTGATACGGACGGATTAAAAACAAATGTATTTACTTTGGATTAGTGTATTTTCTGGATATGAATCCAGCCTTTTTTTTCTTATTTATTTGAAATGCAAAACCAATAAATATCCCCAATTCTTTATGCTGGGCAAAGTAATAACTACCCTATTTATGTCCCTTCAATTTTAGCAAAGGGCCTGCCTACTCACAAACTTACATTTGACTTTCCACACATAATCCACAAGTTTTTAGCATCATCATTTTATTTAGCAAAAAATGGGAAAAATAATAACAGATCCAAATACAAAACAACAGGAAGGCAGCAATTGAAGAACTGGTTGAGTTGGCAAAGCCTCTGTACCCCAGGGCATACATAAATTAGGTTAGAATCTCCAAACTTGGGGACCTGAGCATTAACTAAAATATAAGGAGCCCAAGAAGATTGTGGTCTCCAAAAGATGGGGAGCAGCAGCAGCAGACATATTTGTGCCCAGGCTGTGGTACTTCAACAGGCTGATATTTCAGCATACCAAACTGGCCAACACTCTCCACACTTCACACCTCATCAGCTGAAGCGTTATAATTTTTAACACTCACACCACAATACCAAAAACAATAATATCTAAAAAATAAAGATTTTATGCCATAATTCGAGCATTTTTTCTTAAGCCAAACCAAACAAAACATACTCAACTACAAATAATAGCAAAAATATGTTCAAAATCATAGATATTTAAAGATAAATTAGTATCCCCTAAAATCGGGGCTCTGAGTTGGCCACTGACCCCCATGCTGCTGTGGTGGGTTGGCTTGCTGGGGTGGGTTGGCTTGCTGGGGTGGGTGGGCTTGCTGGGGTGGGTAGGTTGGCTGGGGTGGGTAGTTTGGCTGGTGTGGCTCGGCTTGCTGGGGTGGGTGGGCTTGCTGGGGTGGGTAGGTTGGCTGGGGTGGGTAGTTTGGCTGGTGTGGCTCGGCTTGCTGGGGTGGGTGGGATTGCTGGGGTGGGTAGGTTGGCTGGGGTGGGTAGGTTGGCTGGGGTGGGTAGGTTGGCTGGTGTGGCTCGGCTTGCTGGGGTGGGTGGGATTGCTGGGGTGGGTAGGTTGGCTGGTGTGGCTCGGCTTGCTGGGGTGGGTAGGTTGGCTGGTGTGGGTAGGTTGGCTGGGGTGGGTAGGTTGGCTGGTGTGGGTAGGCAGACTGGTGTGGGTAGGTTGGCTGGTGTGGGTAGGCTGGGTGTGCTTGGAAGCTTGTCTGTTGTTGGTAGGCCTGTTGTACATTGGCTGGAGGTGTGTGATCTATATCACAGACATGTGAAATAGGGGTTAGCTCCCGTTTCCTGGCCTTGCTAAGGAGCTGGACCATGATCCCCTCACATAGCTCCCTTTGATCGGCATCAATCTCCCGTAGTTTGTTTGCTATAAAACAGCCAAACCCTTCTGCACTATCGGGTGCTGTGGTGATGACCGATGTGGCCCTACTTAGAAAATCAGCCGTGGCATCATCCAGATGTTGCCTCTTCTTGGCCCTTTTCCTAGGAGGGTTCAGTGTAGGGATTCTACATTGTGTGGACTGTCTGCTGGGCCCAGCCTCTTCTTGGCTGGCAACGTCCTGTGTCTGAAAAAGGAGCATCATTTTATTTTCTTGCCATCATAACAACACATTAACATCATAGTCAGGGGCGTACCTAGAGCATTTTGCACCCGGGGCAGATCCAATATCTGGCCCCCCCCCCCCCCCACACGTTAAAATGTACAAACACCCCACTGTGCCCCCTGCATACCTCTGCATCCTTCAATATCATTTTGTTACTACTGTGTACCCCTCTCCACAACTGCACGTCTGGACCCCTTTACATTACCCAGCACCCTACACCTCTGGTCATGTCACCCCCCTAGCAACGCCACTGATCATAGTATATCTGAATGCACATATTTTCAGGAATACTATACCTGTGTCAAGCTGAGCTCCTCCTCCTCCTCCTCCTCCTCCTCCTCCTCCTCCTCCTCATCCTGAGTTGGTTCAGCCTCAGTATCTGTGGCCTCTGCTGATGCGGATGCAAGTGTGGACAGATGTTTTCTTGGCTCTGTTTGGTCCTTTAAAAACATCAGGCTGCTGAAGTACCATAGCTTGGACACATAAACATCATCTGCTGCCGCTCCCGATCTTTTTGAACACTCAATCTTCTTGAGCTCCCTCTTAAAAGTGCTCCTCAGGCCCCCAATTTTTGCTTTTATTTGGGTCTCGTTGGCCCTGGGGTACACAGTCTTTGCTTCTGCCACCAGTTCATCAATTGCTGCCTGCCTTTTATTTTTATTGGAGTAGTCTTTATTGGTGACCTGCCACAGACATGTGTGTGATCTATAGAGATCAATAAAAGCAGTGATGAATGCTTTGGAATTAAGCTTTCCACCCTTTGCTTTCGGCATTATTTGGATGAGATATCTGCAATAAAGGATACAATACGACCAATAAGTGCTTGCTGTAACTTCCTAACCTGCTTATACAATCTCTGTTTGCTCTAAGCTAAATCATGCAGTAACCACTAGTGTCCCAATGTATTCACCTACCTTCGTTCCGCGTAGACCTTCGGCTGCACGTAGAGTCGTTCCGTTAGGTTCGTGCATGCGTCCGTGACATCGAGCGCTCGTTCTTGATTTATATAGCCTACGCATGCGTGAAGCTTCGCTCTACGTGCGTCATGACGCTGGGGCGGGACCACAATCCTTTTTCTTCATGCGACATTCTGGGATGTGTGAGGGAGAATGTGATGGCGGAACCCACGAAAACGAATAGGCCCCGCAGTGGAGGCGTTTATAGAAAACACAAGGCCACCCCCATGAGCAAGGGGGAGATGGTGGAGATGGTTCGCATCTTTGAGAAGTACGATTACGATTGTAAACTTGAAAATTATGATAGGCCCAACAGCCATAAAGACTGGGTTCTGGAGAAGGTCCTCGCGGTATTGGAAGGAGATTATGGTATCCAACGAACGAAAGACCAAATCCGCAAACGATGGTCAGATTTGAAGCACAGAGAGCAAGAAAATTTAGAAGCCATTCACCGCACCATTATCAAAAGAAGTAAGTAAATGTAATTTGAGAATTATTTGTCTGTACATTATAGATGGATGAAATTTAATGATTTAGTTTTCTGGTGGGGCCTACAGAAGAAGTTAATGGAAGTTTAAAAGCAGTTCATTAAAATTGTAAAGTTTTTATTATGTCTTGGCTACTTTTGGCAAATCCTTAATATACTGTATTCTAATTTTTTCAACAGGACAAAGGCACAGAGAAAGACACCACAGGGGACAAAGGGAGGCTTCCCTTGGCCGGGCTCCAACAGGGGAGAGAACAGGGGAGACAACAGGCCCCAAATCTGCCCCAAAACGTAAGTTAATAAAAATGCTTATGTGCTTTTGCCAGTGACAGGGGTGTTTAGAGATAGGACAAACGCCATGGTGTCAGGACTGAACTTAAGGGGTACATTACACTTTATGTTAGATGCGTGTCTCATCACTGACCATTAATGACGCATTTACAGGGTAGAGATGGGTAGAGGAGAGTCCCTGGGGATCAGAGTCACACAGAGTCACGCCTGCTAGATTTCACATCATATAAACCATATTGCCATAGCAAACAAGAGTGATGGGTGCCATCTGCCTGAGTTGTTTAATGTGGCCTAGATATAGACATGTCTTCATAGATTTTATATGACATCATACTCCTGTTCCCTAGCATAGCGTTTATTGTAATAATGCATAGTGTAGTACACTAGTGTGGCGCAAACTGGTTCACCAGGGCAAGGTTGGTGGACTTTAAAAGCAGCACATGTGATTATGTTAATATAATGTAATTTTGGCAACGATTCATAGATGATTTATTCTTTCATTTTAGAGGATTGTGAGTGTGCTCAACACCAACCTTTGCAGGATTTGGAGGATAGTGCCGGACCCAGCAAAGAGCCACCAGTCGACAGCACATCCCCAGACACCAGATATGCTGAGGGTGAAGGAGTGCAAGAAATGCAAGATGAGCCTTCGGAGGTTGTTGTTTGCCCCAGTAAGTTTTTGGAACATGTGCCTTGCAAAATCAACACCTGTTTTTTTTTTCTAGGTCCACACCACACACGCCTACACCACAATAGCAAATTATTGAGTGTATTCAAAATTTGAGCATGTAGAAGGGAGAGGTGGCAGTGGTGTTTAGGTAGATGCATTTGAAGACACATGGATATGCACCTGGCCCAAGATTTACAGAGTATTATCTGTAGTGTGTACATTCACTAGTAGTGTAGGTGTATTATGAAGATGAAAAAGGTTGTTAGGACTAATTGAGTGTCTAGGTTTAGGTAAGTATTTCAAGAAAATAGACCCCATTGTAACATTTTGGTTTATTTTGGGATTGCCTCAGTCACTTCACCATCAAACACATACTAAATTTTTGTCTTTTTCCAAGGCCACCAACTACCAGGATGCACTATTGGTCGGATCAGTGCTGATATGCTGCAGGCAATGACAGAGCTGGAAAATCTCAAGGAGGCTGCCACTGGTGTTCAGAGACGAATCCGGGATTATTACGACCTGTTAGCAAAATTTTAGTTTTTTTCTATCGTTGTTTTATAATTACAAATGTTCCCTCGTGTTCAAGGTTTTATCATGGAAATATTTGTAATTAGCCTTGTTTGCACATGCTCAGTTTGTGATAAATGAAAGAATTTGCACTAATTCTATTTGCACTACGCACATTTTGTAAAATCTGAGTTTTTTCTCCAAAAAAAAGTGTTAATGGTAGGTCATTACCACAAAATGACTATCTTTATGTGTGATTTCAGGGTCTCAGCTGAGTGTTTATCCACTCTTCTTCTCCTGGTGCCTACAAATGTCATTTTGTTATATTTTAAGGGCTTGACCTTAAAATCATACAAAAATGCACATATAGAAATGCCCAATGTATCGAGGCCAAAAGTGGAAAAACTTGTCATTCTGACCCTGGGATTGCACCAGGAGAATGAGAGTTGGTAAAGACTGTGCTAAGGGTCAGTTCACATCAGACGCAGTTCCATTCATTTTGGTGTGCATTTTTGTATGCGACAAAGATGCAGGCACAGGGTTTGACATGCACTCCATTATGGTTCCGGTTGGCTCTAGCTCACAACATGGTAGTCCGTTTCCGGTGATAAGGCTAACTACATGTTGTGAGATACAGCCAACCACAACCCACGGGGCGCATGGAGACCACTGTGCATGCATTTTTGCCACACCCAAAAATGGAACACAGAATGAACAAAAGTGCATCTGGACAGACATTTACATTGCTAATTTTTTATTTGTTGCGTGAAGAAAGCTGAAAAAGGAAAAATTTTGATGTAAAAAAGTTTGCTATGTCTAGGGCTGAGTTTGAAAAGATGCATGTTTAGCATTTTACCCAAATAATACACAATTGTGTTATTCCTGAACTAACAATGTTTTTTGATTTTGTAAACTGCCAAAAAGTGACATTGGATTGTGCAGGATTGAACAAATATATTTTTTGAAACATTTTGTGGATTATTATTTATCTGATCACTACTACCAGTATATTTGCATATGGAAAAGGTGTGTATCAGAAACAAAAAGGCATAATAATAATACACATAGCTGTTTGTAACTTTAGAAAGGCTAATTAAACATTTGGTTGTTCTAAAATATTTAATGGTAATCACAGCAACATTTCATTAATCAGTAAAATAATAGTAATAAACAAACATAACAGCATCTTGTAAACAAATTTAATGTTTTCAAAAGGAACATCCTAAAGGTTCACAAAAAACTAAAGGACATCTTGCTGCCAAGGCACTGCCCCTCTACCCACAAAATACTCCATATATTGCTCCCGCACCAGACGGGCATTCTGGGAGGAGACAGCAGGTCGAGTTTGTTGCAGGGCTGGCATCACTGCATCTTCAGCTGGACGTCCACCTGAGGGGTCATCAGTATGCCCGGAACCTATGTAGTTAGCAGCATTCCTCCGTAGAAAATTATGGAGGATGCAGCAGCACAAAACAACATGATTTAGTTTGTATTCCGCCAAGTGAATGGCAGTCAGAAAAAGCCTAAAACGACATGACAAAATGCCAAAGGCGTTTTCAACCACCCTTCTGGCACGAGATAGTCTGTAGTTATATATCCGTTGCTCACGAGTGAGGTTCCTCATTGGAAAGGGCTTCAAAAGATGTTCCCCAAGAGCAAACGCCTCATCTGCCACAAATACAAAGTTGAGGCCCTCCACGTTGTCCTGCGCAGGTGGCAAATGTAAGGTGCCAGACGTAAGACGCTGATAAAATTCGGTATGAGCCATGACACCTCCATCAGAATGACGACCATTCATACCGACATCAACATATAAAAACTCATAATTTGCTGAAACAATAGCAAGCAGAACTATGCTGTTAAAGCCCTTATAATTATAAAAAAAAGAGCCTGAGGCCGGTGGAGGAACAATTCGGACATGTTTGCCATCAATGGCACCCCCACAGTTGGGAAAATTCCACTGATTGGCAAACTGGGCTGCAACATCCTGCCATTCCTCACGGTTTGAAGGAAACTGTGGAGTGAAGCAAAGAAAAATTAGTTAAGACTTGAGCAGAAAATATTATCAGCATTTTGAAAACATACATTATAGGGGCAAGAGAACACTAAAATATATCAAAACATTTGTGGAATAACAATTAAGAAGCAGAGCAAATAATATGCTTCATGACTCCCTCTGGTGGCAGATTAAATACATTTTGTGTAGATAATGTTAAATGCTTAAAGCTTGGCAAGTGGTAAGAACTCTCTCCTTTGCCATGGGACCAATATGGTGAACCAAGGAAGGATCAGGTTGCAACCGACTTGGGGTTTTGTGACTGTCACACCAGAGGGTAGACAATAACATAATATATACAAATAAGACAAAGTACTAATAAAATATTTTGGAGAAATCATGAAGTGTATCAAATGTGAAAACAAAGAAAAAAACTTACCCGAATATAGTCCTTCTGCAGGACTTGAATAATGGCACAGCAAGTGTCCGGAATTATGTGTCCCAGAGCCTGGGGAGAGATCCCAGTAGTAAACTTTATGTCCTGTAGATTTCTCCCTGTCGCCAAATATCGCAAAGTGGCTATGAGCCGTTGCTCTGCAGGAATAGCAGGCCTCATACAGGTGTCCTTCTTGCTAATATATGGGGACAGCAAGTTTAGAAGACGCTGGAAGCAGGCATCGGACATCCGAAGATAGTTCCGAAAATCATTCGGATTATTTTCCTGCAGCTCCCTCAGCAATGCCATATGTGAAAATTGGTCCCGATGAAGCAACCAATTTTTGGTCCAAACAGTCCTCCTCTTCCTGGTCCTGGTCCGGGCTTGAGCAATAGCCAGAACTCCAAGACCATAAATAGCCCGTTCTCTCGCTGGATTCCGCAACATCTCGTTATCGAGCGAACGCACGCAAAGTAACGAGCAAAAAGGCACGAAAATGGAAATCGGGAAAGCACTCACACGAAACGTAAACTAACTATATAGTAGCTGATGGAACGCAACGCGGGACGTACGAAACTTGAACTTCCTCTTTGAATCGCGTGGCCGTACGTTAAAACGTCACTACGTTCGTGTTGGTTGAGGAAAAAGTCCGAGTGTGTGTATGCTATGGGTGTGATCGGACAAATCAATTAAGTCAAAAATCCAAGGGAAATTTTGTTGGATGTCCGACCGTGTGTACGAGCCTTAAGCATCTATCCATGATGTGAAACATGTTAGCTTTTTTGTCCACTTTTTACCATTGATTGCAGTGTTGCATGAATTTTTGGATGTTATACAGCTTTGGATTTTATCCTTTGTTCACTTTGTTTCAATAAATCGCCTATCAGAGTGCGGAAGTCCAGGAACATTTTTTTTTTCCACGGATCAGCGCAGAGTCTGCACCTGTCAGTTCTACAGGGCGGGAGCACAGCATAGGTCGCAGGGCTTGGGGCGGTACTCTTTTTTCCATGGAACACATTTGTTGTCAGACATGCACATTTGTTGAGAGCATGCACAGCCAACATTTGTTGTCGGACAACAATTGTCCGATGGAGCACACAGACGGTTGGATTATCCAACAAAACACGTCCGTCGGACAATTTTTGTCGGAATATCCGATCGTGTGTACGGGTCTTTAGTCCGTAGGGTTTAATATTGAGTTGACCCATGCCTTGCAGCTATAACAGCTTCAACTCTTCTGGGAAGACTGTCCACAAGGTTTAGGAGTGTGTCTATGGGAATGTTTGATCATTCTTCCAGAAGTGCATTTGTGAGGTCAGGCACTGGTGTTGGAGAGAAGGCCTGGCTCACAGTCTGCACTCTAATTCATTCCAAAGGTGTTCTTTTGGGTTAGGGTGAGGACTTTTAGTTCCAGTGAAGGAAACTCTTTAGGCATCAGCATACCAAGGCGATTGGACAATTTCATGCTCCCAACTGTGAAGGAACTGTTTGGAGTTGGCTCTTCTTGTTCCAACATGACTGCGCACCAGTGCACAAAGCAAGGTCCATAATGACATGGATGAGTGAGTTTGGGGTGGAGGAACATGGCTGTCCTGCACAGAGACATGACCTCAACCCGATAGAACACTTTTGGGATGAATTAGAGCGGAGACTGTGAGCCAGGGTTGGTCTCTAAAATCAGTGCCTGACCTCACAAATGTGCTTTTGGAAGAATGGTCAAACATTCCCATAGACACACTCCTAAACCTTGTGGAGCTGCAAAGGGTGGGCGAACCCAATATTGAACCCTACGGACTAAGACTGGGATGCCATTAAAGTTCATGTGCGTGTAAAGGCAGGAGTCCCAATTCTTTTTGTAATATAGTGTATATGTATACTTATAGCTAGATTCAGGTACGATGGTGCAAACTTGCGGCGGCGTAGCTTAGCGTGTTTAGGCTACGCCGCCGTAAGTCAGCTAGGCAAGTACATGATTCACAATGTACTTGCCTGCTATCTTACGGTGGCGTAGCCTAAAGCGGGCGGGCGTAAGGGCGCCTAATTCAAATGTGTTTGAGGGGGCGTGTTTAATGTTAATGAGGCTCGACCTCACATTTTTTACGTTTTTTCTTACTGCGCATGCGCCGGGCGCCTACATTTCCCAGTGCGCATTGCGGCTAAGAAAAAAAATCGAATTTCGACGTGGGAACGGCGGCCACACTTGACATTACTATTCCAATAAGGCCTAGCTCTAACTTTACGCGGCCTATCTCTTACGCAAACGGCGTAAAAGTACTGCGTCGGCCGGGCGTACGTTCGTGAATCGGTGTATCTCCTCATTTACATATTCTACGCCGACCGCAATGGAAGCGCCACCTAGCGGCCATCCAAAATATTGCAATCTAAGATAGGACGCCGCAAGCCGTCGTATCTTAGATATGTTTAAGCGTATCTCTGTTTGAGCATATGCTTAAACATAAGTCGGCGTAGATTCTGAGTTAGGTCTGCTTATCTACTGATAAGTCGGCCTAACTCTTACTGAATCTACCTATATGTCTATAAACATTATATATATATATATATATATATATATATATATATATATATATATATATATATATATATATATATATATATATATATATATATATATATATATATATATATATACATACATACATACATACATACATACATACATACATACATACATACATACATACATTTCCCCTCCTAGCACAAATACACCTTAATCATCCCTACTAGCACAAATCCCCCCAAATAAAATTCCCCCCTCACCATATCACCTCTTCTAGCACCAACACCCCAAATCCCCCCTTTTTAGCAAAAATCCTCTTCCCCCATCCCCCTGCCAACACAAATCCCCCCCAAATCACATTTTCTAGCCCCGTCCCCAAATTTCCCCTTCTAGAAAAATTCCTGCTACCTCCCAAATTCCCCCAATCAACACAAATTCCCTTCCCCCAATCTACTCAAGGTGCCCCCCACCTCACATGATACCACAGGGCACAGGGTAGCCGCCCCTCCTGCCAACCCCTTGTTCCGGCTCTGGATATATATATATATATATATATATATATATATATATATATATATATATAGTTAGTGTGGTTGCAGAATATAAATTTGCTCGATTCCCCTATCAACACAGTGTTGACCGAGAGATCCCTCCCGCTGAGCCATTGTGGGGGGGAGAGGGAGGGCATTCCCGCCAGGAGAACACAGTGATTACTGCTAAGGGCTATAATAGTCGCTAGCAATGATCGTATGTAAAATTTGACAGGCTGGTGTGGTGATGTAAAGTTTGTCGTTGGAAGCACGACTGTTTCCCTATCCAGTTACACCTGAATTTGCCATTTCCTATTTTTCTATCTCTTCACCCATTTCTACTACTATCGTTTTTTTACCCGGCTGGGTAATAAAAAGCACAGAAAGGATACCTGTTGTGTGGACATTCCCTTTACTACAGCTCTCATTAAGTACCCTAGACGGCAGAGATACAGAGGTAACGTGCCACCCAAAACAAACCAGCAGCTCCTTTGGGGGTAGTGCTACAATAGCAACATGGAAAATAAAAAAATCAGTTTTAGGTGGACTGGCTCTTTAACCACTTTCCGCCCGCCAATTGCAGATTGACGTCGGCAAAGTGGTTTCAATATCCTGAAACTGGACGTCATATGACGTCCTCAGGATATTGAGCTGCTGCGAGCCCCCGGCGATCGTTGTTGCAGGGTGCCAGTCTGACACCCCGCAACACCGATCTAGGTAAAGAGTCTTCGACGGAGACTCTTTACCACGTGATCAGCCGTGTCCAATCACGGCTGATCACGATGTAAACAGGAAAAGCCGGTAATTGGCTTTTCCTCACTCGTGTCTGTCAGACGCCAGTAGAGGAGAGACGATCGGCTGCTCCTCTGACAGGGGGGGGGGGTTTTGCTGAACGATGATCAGCACAGCCCCCCCGAGGATGCCCACACTGGACCACCAGGGATGCCACTGGACCACCAGGGATGCCCATTACAGGTATGCCACCCTAGACCACCAGGGATGAAAATTTACAAAAAATGGATGCCAATCAGTGCCCACAATGGATGCCAATCAGTGCCCACAATGGGCATCACTGATTGGCAGGCATTGTTTGGCACTGATTGGCATCCATTAGTACAACATACATTAGTGCCACATATAAGGGGCCCATCCATGCCGCCTATCAGTGCCCATCCATGCCACCTATCAGTGCCCATCCGTGCCGCCTATCCGTGCCCATCCATGCCACCTATCCGTGCCCATCCATGCCGCCTATCCGTGCCCATCCATGCCGTCTATCCGTGCCCATCCATGCTGCCTATCAGTGCCGCATATTAGTGCCCATCAATGCCATCACATCAGTGCCACCTCATCGGTGCCCATCAGTGCCTGTCAGTGCAGTACCATCAGTGCCCATCAGTAAAGGAGAAAACGTACTTATTCACAATGTTTTATAACAGAAACAAAAACTATTTTTTTTTCAAAATTTTCCGTAATTTTTTTATTTTTTTTGCAGAAAATTAAAATCCCAGAGGTGATCAAATACCACCAAAAGAAAGCTCTATTTGTGGGAACAAAATGATAACAATTTAGTTTGGGTACAGTGTAGCATGACCGCGCAATTGTCATTCAAAGTGCAACAGCACTGAAAGCTTAAAATTGGTCTGGGCGGGAAGGTGTATAAGTGCCCGGGATGGAAGTGGTTAAATCATTCAGACTTTGGCAAGTAAACGCTTTATATAAATGATGTTAATATTGCTTCATAACTAACAGCGTTGATATTTTCTTTATTAGCAGAGATTGTCCCGATTACAATAGAATCTTTGAGCCATTTCCCCTCCTCCCTCCTCTATGGGACTACGAGCCATTGGCAGTTCTTCATCGTTCCACAGTCAACTCCAGCAGTCATGAACTTTGATGAACAATTGACAACTTAGTTCAATCTCGCCATCCCATTCTTTCAGTCTTTTTTATTACAGAGACTTACATTATATTAGCAATATGCAGCTGCCTCTGGGCGAAATGCAGAAATAGCACAAATATTCAGCAAAATATCTTACCAATGGTGCAATTTCTCACTCTGTCTGTTCCTGCGTTGTGAAACTCTGGTCTCTGTCATTGATATAGATTGTGGCTCTGTTTATTTTACTTGCTTGCCAAAACACTGAGAGGCAATTAACGTTGTGTATACATATGCCATTACTTTCCTAACAGAATATACATGATGTCATTTGAAGCTGATCTATAGCCACTCTAGTAAACTTAGATTTCTGTCTAATTATGTGGTACAATGTTTTATTAGCTGCAAATTCCAAAGCTTTGTATTTAAAATCACTTGTAGTTTCCCATATTGCCCATGCAGGGCAGCAGTGGAATGTCGGTGACCACCGTTTGCATAAGCCCCCCCTCCACTATGCCCCCCACCATCTCTCATCCACAACAACACTACACATGAGCAGCCCTCAAAATTTATACTCGCCTGCTCGCATTTTGCGAGTAAATTTTGAGGGCTGGCGAGTGTGGGCTGCCTGGGAGCAGGGGGGGCAAGCAAGGAGAGGAGAGCAGAGTCGCCGCTGTAGCTGCTGTCGCCGCCGCCGTCTGGTTGTTCAGAGTGCGGGGAACATTACAGCTTTCAATTCAATAGCTTTGTTCCCCGCCGCGTGCGTCATACAGCCCCTCCCTCTTGTCCGGGCACTTTGATAGACAGATCACCCATCCCAGGATTGGATGGGTGATCTGTCTATCAAAGTTTCCCGGACAAGGGCGAGGGGCTGTATATGACGCGCGCGGCGGGGAACACAGCTATTGAATTGAAAGCTGTAATGCGCTTTGAACAACGCGGCGGCGGCGGCTCCTCTCCTACCCAGCACAGGTAGGCTGCAATGTGGGGGGGGGGGGGGGACTCTGGCTGCAATTGTGGGGGAACTCTGGCTGCAATTGTGGGGGAACTCTGGCTGCATTGGGGACACATACTGCATTGGTAGACATGGGCAGGCTGCATTTTTGGGCACGGATTAAGTTGTTGTTAATATTTATTTTTATAACTTAATTCTGCATAAAACATTTAAGTGTCATTTCATGAGATTCATGAGGGCGTGTCTAGGGGAGGGATTAGGGGCGGGATATGGTAGGGGTTGGGTGGGGCAACTGGTGGCAAGTACGCCTTGAGGCCTGGCTAGTAGCTCAGGACTTGAAATGTTGAGCCCTGCACATGAGTATGAAAAAAATACCTTCAAACTGGTTTTAAACCCTTCCATATACTCAGTGAAGTGACTGGCCTCAGGTGACAAAGATAAAACAGATCCTCCTACATAAGTTGTACCTGTTTATTCACAGTTGTCTGTTCTCTACATCCCTTCAAAGTCCAGAATTTTTAAAGCTTGTGTAGCACCCTCTAGTTAGTGAGTGCTAGAAGTGAGGATTTTTGACAGGGTAGAAAAATGTGGGCAGGCTGGTGACTAGGCCTGTTTGTTTTCATTCTGGGCTGGGTGTGGCTCAGGGACAGAGTTGGGTGACTGACAGGTGGCATCACCATCACCTTCCCCTTAGTTCTAGAAGGTCCTGGAAGGAGAGGAGGGGAGGAGAGGTGGAGCTGCATGAGGTATCTGGGGAGCCTTGACCAATCCCCAACTTGGATTGGCAGAGGGCAGGCCTCCCTAAATACCTGTGGTTAGCCCAGCTGGGGAGGTGTTGTTGGGTTGAAGATTCCTGAGGACTGGGGAGGCACACCTGAAAGAACTGGGATATTGAGGACTGTGGAGAAGGGCACACTATGAGACATATGCTTTGTTCATACACTATATCAGGGATATGGAATTAGCGGACCTCCAGCTGTTGCAAAACTACAAGTCCCATCATGCCTCTGCCTTTGGGTGCCATGCTTGTGGCTGTCAGAGTCTTTCTATGTCTCATGGGAATTGTAGTTCTGCAACAGCTGGAGGTCCGCTAATTGCATACCCCTGCACTATATTGTCAAAAGTATTGAGACACCTACCTTTACATGCATATGAACTTTTAATGGCATCCCAGTCTTAGTCCGTAGGGTTCAATATTGAGTTGGCCCACCCTTTGCAGCTATAACAGCTTAAACTATTCTGGGAAGACTGTCCACAAGGTTTAGGAGTGTGTCTATGGGAATATTTGACCATTCTTCCAGAAGTGTTTTTGTGAGATCAGACTATGACGTTGGACGAGAAGGCCTGGCTCTCAGTCTCCCCTATAATTCATCCCAAAGGTGTTCTAACGGATTGAGGTCAGGACTCTGTGAAGGCCAGTCAAGTTCCTCCACCCCAAACTCACTCATCAAAGTCTTTATGTACCTTGCCAGTGGGGGGTAATCTCCCTAATGGGGCACAGATGACGAAAATAAACCCTACAGGGTTTATAACCCTTCCTTACCCTATACAAAATGAAAAAAAAAATTGCCTATAGTTCTAGTTTTAGTGTTTTTGTTTTCATTAAGGGTGCATTCCCACCTTCAAAATACACATGCATGGCGATTAGATGCGAATATGCCAATAGGGTGACCACGTGTCCCGGATTGCCCGGGATAGTCCCGCATTTTGCTGGTGTGTCCCGGGTCCCGGGCACCTTTATTCCAGGACAATACAGTGTCCCAGAATGAAACTGACACAGCCACCCCATGAGCCGACGATGGAAACTGTCTTGTTTCCCAGCCCAGGGGGTTCGCCTCGCCAAATGCCCTGCAATGCACTGCACCCAACCAGGGCGCAGTAAAATCTGGTTGTTAAGGAGCGAGGCTGGGAAGGCGGTGTCCTTAACAACTGATGAGTCAACAGCTGTCAATGGGCTTCTCCACTGACAGCTGAATAATAATAATAATAATAATAATAATAATACAAAAAAAAGCTCCCAATAAAAAAACAAAACGTCGTTGAATCCCCCTCCCCTAGTCCAATCCAGACCCTTTGGGTCCTTTTGGGGGGTTCCAGATTCTGATAACACCCCTGCCTGCATGCCCCCACAACCACCGGCCAGGGTAAGATGGGGACAAGATGGTTTGGGGTGGGGGGGCAGAGGTCGAAGGGTCTGGTATGGACCGGGGGGGGACTCCACTACGTTTATTTTTCAATAGTCGGGTGCCAGCAATTGCAACCGTGAGTCAACTTAAATGTGATTTGACTTGTTTTTTTTTCTTTTGAGTTATTTCTATCTCCGGCTCTTGCAAAATCAGATTTATTTGGGCTCAGAAATGCCCTAGATTCATTAGATTGACTCTTTATGTCCACATGTTACAAGGGGGCGGGGGGGTCCATATAGTCTTTAGGTACTCTGCAGCAGCGCTGATCTCCCCATTGGCCATGCATCTTGTGGTTACGGGTGTCCCTCTTTGGGTGTTACTCAAACTGCCCAAATATGATCTGTCCTCATTACAAGCCTTAGGCCCCTTTCACTCCTGCGGACCGTCCGCTTTTTTTATCCATCTGTTTACGGATGAAAAAAGGACATACATTAATCCCTATGAGATTGCAGGTGTCAGCGGATGAACATCCGCTGACACCCGATCTCATCAGTGTCCGCAATCCTCTAATTCTGCAGACAGAGGAAAATCTTATTTTTCCATCCATCTGCAGAGCGGATCGGGTGAACACGGACAGACGGTCCGTGTTCATCCGATCCCCCCCATAGGGGAGAGCGTAGAAAAAACAGAGCGGTCCCTGCACAGTGTGCGGGGACCACCCTGTCATCTGCCGGCTCAGTGGGGATCAACGGAGCGCAATCCCCGCTGAGCAAGTGGATACACATGTACGGATCCTCATAGCAGCCGTACATGTGAAAGGGGCCTTACTCTGGCTTCCCTATATTACCGATGTATTCAGCTGAAACAATGGATTGCTGCCCTACGATGCACGTATACCTACCCATACCAAAATATTTTGTTGGCATATGCATGCCAACAGGCCCCTGAGGCCCCTGGTCTCATTTCGGCCATTTACACATCCTTGAATGGACACCCATCCTTAACACACCTCTATTACATGACCTAATGGCAACGGGACCTCCAGTCCCCATAGATTTGGAAGACTGGAGCAAAGCTTGGAAAATAGTGGCCAAATGCTTCTTTAATACAAATACACTTGAAGAAGCATATAAGTGTCTATTTCAATGGTATAAGGTTCCTGCCTGTATAGCCTATGCTTTCCCCTGGGAGTAGGTTTAATTGTTTCAGCAACTGTGGACAGCGGGAGGGGGGGGGGGGGGGTTTTTAAATACCTGGGGGTCGTGCCCGCAGCCGAAGACTAGTGGAATTCTGGTCTAGAGTTTTTAACTTGCTTCAGACTCTTCATCTAATGGTCCATAGGGACACTAAGCTAGCCCTACTACACTGCCCAATACATGGCTTATATGCATCAAAGCAGAATCTGGGAACATATCTTTTTATCGTGGCTAAACGGTCAAGCCTAGAAGACCCAACGCATAGCCTTCCAGGAGGTGAAAACATGTACGACCACCATTTCACATACCAAATTTCTAAAGGTTTGGGAACCATGGATCTCTTATGAGTTCCACTCGCTCTAGCTGACTTGTTTGGGCCTTGTATGATTGCTCCCTTTGGGGGTTTCAAGTCCGAGTTAACCCCTCCCCTCTCTATTGTCTATGACTCTCTTTTGCTGTTTTTTTCCCCCCTCCTCGCTTATTTCTAGTTCCCCTCTGCTCTTGTTCACGCCGTCACCGTCCATGGGATGGGCTGCAGGAGAAGAGCCTACATGTAGATTTTGGGTATAGGGCATTTTGCCAGTTTTTACTTTCCAGTGTCATCCCAAAATGTTAGACTTCTGTCATTTTGGGTATCGTGATTGTGTTCTTTATTACTCAAATTGTAATTGTGACAGGGGTCACATTGGGTGGGGGGTTTGTGCAACTCAACTTGCCTTGGAGAGCTCTGGAGGCTCCGTGTCCAGCTTCCCCAGACCCTCTTATGTGTATATCACCCTGTGTCTCTAATAGGGATACAGGGTGAATGAGAACCCCAGTCTGATCTGTGCTAGTCAGACTCAATGCTTTATATATATTATGTGCTGTCTCATGTTGTGGTGTACTATTTGCTGTGATGGTTTAGGGTGTGACTGTATTCTATTGTTTTATTGTGGCTGTCTGCCTCAACTATTATGGGATGTGTAAGTGTGTTTGCTGTGAGGAAAGAGGGAGGGGGACTCCTCCAGCAGCCCCCTGCTGATAAGACTGTTTACTGATGAGAAGTTTGAACACACTTGACCTGTGTGTCTATTGTGATTGGATTGTTTATCCCACCCTGTTTTCCAAGGGTGGGGCAAGTGTTTTGAAGTGAGATATCTGTGTAACATGTGCTCAAATAAAGTAGTCTGCTGGTTTTTACCCTACACTGAAGTACGGCTGGTGACTGGGGGAGGGCTAAAGGGTCTTGGATTGTGCGGAAGCATTTACGGCGGACCAAGTTTTGTTTTGAGGACAAGGGTTTATCAATGTTTACCCATTATCTAGCCCCTGTGTGGGCGATTTACCGGCTTGTCTTTGTATTTTCGTGCTTATTCTCGAAACCATATTGAGATAGAGAAAAACAAGTTTTTCCTGTAGTTCTACTTTAACTCTTTTCGGCATGCACATTTATGGATACTTCATGATACTAGTTAGAAGGCGATGATGAAAATATTTACAAACCGAGAAAAAGCTGCACAATAAAGTTGCAAAAAAATGAAAATCCCAATATCTGTACCAGGGGCCAGATTCACAAAGGAGATACGACGGAGTATCTCAGATACTCCGTCGTATCTCAGATACTCCGTCGTATCTCAGATACTCCGTCGTATCTCAGATACTCCGTCGTATCTCTTAGAGTATCTATGCGACTGATTCATAGAATCAGTTACGCATAGATAGCCCTTAGATCCGACAGGTGTAATTGTTTTACACTGTCGGATCTTAGGATGCAGTACCGCGGCCGCCGCTGGGGGGAGTTTGCGCTGTAAACCAGCGTCGGGTATGCAAATTAGGAGTTACGGCGATCCACAACGGTTTTTCGCGTTCGCTACGTCGCTGCTAGTCTAGTTTCCCGTCGCAAAGTTAGTCGTCGTTTTTGTTGCCTTAACTTTACACAGCAATCGTATTGCTGTATAAAGTATGGTCGTCGTTCCCGCGTCGAAATTTAAAAATTCACGTCGTTTGCGTAAGCCGTCCGGGAATACAGAATTACGCTACGCGCGTCGCCGTTCGAAAAAATGACGTCACTTCGCGCAAAGCACGGCGGGAGTTACGAAACGGAGCATGCGCAGTAGGTCCGGCGCGGGAGCGTGCCTAATTTAAATGGCACATGCCCATTTAAATTGCGCGGGCTTACGCCGGAGGCCGCCGGCGTAGTTTTCATCGCAAGTGCTTTGTGAATCAGGCACTTACGATGAAAACTTGCGGCGGTGTAACGTATCTACGATACGTTACGCCGCCGCACTTCTACCTGAATCTGGCCCTATATACCTAGTTGTAGATTGTATTAAAGTATATCTACAGCCAAAAACAAAAATGTTACCGTATTTATTCGAGTATAACGCGTACACGTGTATAACGCGCACCCCTAATTTTCGATTAAAAATCGGTATAAAATCATTGTAATTGCCAAAAATCATTTATTGTATTTATTGTATGTCCAGCCATGTCCCCTGTATGTCCAGCCATGTCCCCCGTATGTCCAGCCATGTCCCCCGTATATCCAGCCATGTCCCCCGTATGTCCAACCATGTCCCCCGTATGTCCAGCCATGTCCCCCGTATGTCCAGCCATGTCCCCCATATAACCAGCCATGTCCCCTGTATGTGCAGCCATGTCCCCTGTATATGCAGCCACCTACTGTTAATCACCGCGGCGCGGGAACATTACAGACAGCGTTCGTTTGAACAGCTGTTTTCCCTGCCGCGCATAGACACTCCCCCTTGCTCACGATTGGACAGATCCGTCCAAGGGGTAGTGTCTATGCGCGGCGGGGGAAAACAGCTATTCAAACAAAAGCTGTCTGTAATGTTCCCCGCGCAGCGGGGATTAACGTTGTAGCGGCGTTGGTGGCGGCGGCGGCGGCGGGAGGGGGGAAGTATTCTAGTATCGGCGGTATTAGCGGGAGTACGAGTACTCCCGCTAATACTCGGTTTCGGTCCCGCCACTGTCATCCCACCCCAGTCCTCGTTTATAACGCGCACCCAAAACTTTGATTTTTTTTTGGTATAAAATTTTGCGCGTTATACTCGAATAAATACGGTATATATTAGAACCAGAGCCGGTACAAGGCAGGGGCGGGAGGGGCGAGTGCCCAGGGCGCTACCATTTTGTACAGGAGGGGGGGCGCAATCAGCCGCGGCCGCCACACTAGTTGGATCAGTGTGCCAGTGCGTTTCATAGACAGCGCAGTGGCACTTTACAAACTTTGTGCCGACTGCGCTCCTGGCTTGGGCTCCCTTTCCTCCTCTGCGTTTCCTCGCCCCCCCCCATGGAGGATTCATTTGGTTGATTCCACCGGCGTGCGCCGTGTGACGTCACGCGGCTCACGCCGGAGGCGAGATGAGAGGTTAGAGAGGAGGACTCGCGCAGCCTACAGGGAGCTGTGTCGGCGCGTTCTGAAGAACAAGTCACGAGGAGCCTGCTGCAGTGCTGCGCCTGCCTTCACTAGCTGCTACTGGTCTCGCACACACAGACTGTGTAAAAAGTAAGAAAATAATGTAATAAAAAGTAAAAAAAATCACACAAAATCATTTTTTTAAACTGCTTTTTTTTTGTTAAAAAAATTATGGTCATCTCAGTCCAATCCCCCCCCCCCCCCACCCCCGGGAAAAAAAGCAGTTCAAAAAAATGATTTTGTGTTATTTTGAGCTTGCCTTTTCTGTAAAAAAAAAAACATTAATTGCAGCCTCACTGTGCCATCACATGCAGCCACTCTGTGCACACCAAACGTAGCCACTGTGCCATCAATTGTCGCCACTGTGCCATCACACGCAGCCACTGTTCCATCACATGCAGCCACTGTTCCATCACATGCAGCCACTGTGCCAACACACGCAGCCACTGTGCCATCAATTGTTGCCACTGTGCCATCACGTGCAGCCACTGTGCCCCTCCCACGCAGCCACTGTGCCATCATATGCAGCCACTGTGCCATCACACACAGCCACTGTGCCAACACACGCAGCCACTGTGCCACTCGTCAATTGTCGCCACTGTGCCCATCAAACGCAGCCACTGTGCCATCACATGCAGCCCCTGTGCCATCACATGCAGCCACTGTGCCATCACACACAGCCACTGTGCCAACACATGCAGCCACTGTGCCACTCGTCAATTGTAGCCACTGTGCCCATCAAACGCAGCCACTGTGCCCATCAAACGCAGCCACTGTGCCCAAACGCAGCCACTGTGCCAATCACACGCAGCCACTGTGCCCATCAAACACAGCCACTGTGCCCATCAAACGCAGCCACTGTAACCATCAATTGTTGCCAGTTTGCCCCACTGTGCCCATCAATTGCCACCAGCGTGCTGCCAGTTTGCCCGATCAATTGCCACCAGTATGCTGGTGGAGGAGGCTGACTGAGGTGACCAGCACTTTGTTAATAAAAAATGGCAAATAAAAAAAAAGTGTTTGTGTTATTTTGAGCCATGCTTGCCTTCTCTGACTAGCAAAAAAAAAAAGAAAAAAAAGAACATCAATTGCAGCCTCACTATGCCACCAAACCCAGCCACTGTGCCATCACATGCAGCCACTGTGCCAACACACGCAGCCACTGTGCCATCAATTGTTGCCAATGTGCCCATCAAACGCAGCCACTGTGCCCATCACATGCAGCCACTGTGCCCATCAAACGCAGCCACTGTGCCCATCACACACAGCCACTGTGCCCATCACACGCAGCCACTGTGCCCATCACACGCAGCCACTGTGCCCATCACACGCAGCCACTCAGCTGTGCCCATCACACGGAGCCACTGTGCCCATCACACGCAGCCACCGTGCCCATCAAACGCAGCCACTCAGCTGTGCCCATCAAACGCAGCCACTGTGCCATCAATTGTCGCCACTGTGCCTATCAAACGCAGCCACTGTGCAAATCACACGCAACCACTGTGCCATCAATTGTTGCCACTGTGCCCATCACACACAGCCACTGTGCAGCCACTGTGCCATCACATGCAGCCACTGTGCCAACACACGCAGCCACTGTGCCATCAATTGTCGCCACTGTGCCCATCAAACGCAGCCACTGTGCAAATCACACGCAACCACTGTGCCATCAATTGTTGCCACTGTGCCCATCACACACAGCCACTGTGTCCCACACAAGGGGGGACAGTCCTTTGTTCTATTGCTTTAAGTATATTCTTGATTTGAAACAACATGATTCTTTCTTAAAAACGGGGAGGGGGGGGGGGGCGCAGTTTGCCATCTTCGCCCTGGGCACCAAATGGCCTTGTCCCAGCACTGATTAGAACCTACCAGTGGTGTTGGCTGCGTATGTTTCTTTTTATGGCTTCTCCTTTTTATTCATTTGGTGATCCAGCAAGTAAAACTTTTACTGTCTTAGGGTGTCTCAACTCTGGATGAAGGAGTAACACGGCCCCCCTTGCACATCCGCATTGTAAACCTTTTAGATGTGATGTAAAGCTGGCCATACATGGAACGAAGATCCATGTGTGGCCACTGCAGTAGAACAGAAGTCGATCTATTGACTATCTATTGACTAAGGCGATCTATCCCTGTGGGATAAAAGCCACTCGGCCAATGCTGATCTGCGTATTCTAACATCAGAGTGACTGGATGGGGAATCGGTTTAGCCCTGCTGGATGAACAAAAAGAAAATTAACCATATATGGCCAGTTTTAGATGCACTAGAAAATTTAGTTGGACTTTACTAAAGCTGGGCATACATGGCTAGATTTTTTGAAACGTTTGAACATTCGTAGAAAAATTGTTGGTCAGAACATCTGTTTCTGCCATCAATAAGTCACCTCATTTCATTAGAAAGCCTATCTTCAAGCAAAAAAAAGTTTTCCCATGCATTGGGGCTGTGCTGCACTGCACAGGTTAACTGCTGTGTCCACATGTAAACAGACGTGTTGGCAGTGCTTTCCTTACGCGCTGTGTCTGTGTGAGGAAAGGAGTGCTGATAACTGGCAAGGCTGTCAGGCACATTGTTTACACTGATAATCAGGGCACTGATCATCAGTATTCCATATAATCAGTGTAGCCCCACAGGGCCCATCAGTGCAGCTTATTGTGCCCATCAGTGCAGCCTATTAAAGCGGAGGTTCACCCAAATAACATTTTTCTCAGAACAACTTCTTTAGACTTCTAACATGTTTTTTTACGCTGTACATACCTTATAATCTATCTTTTCATTCCGGCTTCCGGGTACTTCTCCAAGTGGGAGAAGGCATTTCCAAGCTGAGAAGGCATGTCATCTGGGAGGTCGCCCAGATGATTGACGTCTTTTCAGCAAAAGTTCCCCCCGGCGGATAAGGCCCCGCCCCCTGTATTGCGTAGGCGCGTCCGAGTCACGTCGTTTCTGAAAGAAGCCGAACATGCAGATCTGCTAGTCGGCTCTACTGTACATGTTAGAAGTCTAAAGAAGTTGTTCTGAGAAAAATGTTATTTGGGTGAAGCTCCGCTTTAATGCCACCTATCAGTGCAGCCTCATCAGTACCCATCAGTACCCATTAGTGCAGTCTCATAACTGCCCATCAATGCAGTCTATCAGTGGCCATCAGTGCAGCCTCATCAGTGCACATCGGTGAAGAAGAAAAATTACTTATTTGCAAAATTTTATAACAGAAATTAAGGATTTTTTTTCTTTTTTGTTTGTTTAGCAAATAATAAAAGCACATTTGGTGATTGTCTCAAATAAATGATAAAAATCTCATATGAGTACAGTGTTGCATGACCGAGCAATTGTCATTCAAAGCGCATCAGCGCTGAAAATTGTCCTGGGCAGGAAGGGGGTGAAAGTGCCCAGTATTGGAGGCATTAAATGGGCTTCATTACAATGTGTATGATTATGATTTTTCTAAAAAAAACAAAGGGCCGGATTCAGGTAGGAGATACGACGGCGTATCTCCAGATACGCCATCGTATCTCTGAGTTGCGGCGTCGTATCTATGCGCCTGATTCATAGAATCAGTTACGCATAGATTTCCCTAAGATCCGACTGGCGTAAGTGTCTTACACCGTCGTATCTTAGGCTGCATATTTACGCTGGCCGCTAGGTGGCGCTTCCGTCGATTTACGCGAGGAATATGCTAATTAGGCAGATACGCCGATTCACAAACGTACGTACGCCCGGTGTTATTTTGTTACGTCGTTTACGTTAGGCTTTTTCGGCGTAAGGTTGCTCCTGCTCTTATGAGGCGTACGCAATGTTAAGTATGGACGTCGTTCCCGCGTCAAATTTTTTAATTTTTACGTCGTTTGCGTAAGACGTTCGCGAATAGGGCTGTACGTAAGTTACGTTCACGTCTAAAGCATTGACGATTTGCGGCGGGATTTCGAGCATGCGCACTGGGATTTTTTCACGGACGGCGCATGCACCGTTCACAAAAAACGTTAAAATACGCGGGGTCATGTTAAATTTAAATAAAACACGCCCACAACATCCCTATTTGAATTAGGCGGGCTTACACCGGCCCACATACGTTACGCCGCCGTAACTTAGGGCGCAAGTTCTTTCTGAATACGGAACTTGCGCCCAAATTTACGGCGGCGTAACGTATCTGAGATACGTTACGCCAGCAGAAAGATCCGCTGATCTTTCTGAATCCAGCCCAAAACATGTTCACTATTAAAATTTCATTAGTTAGAGAAACTTTTTCCATCCTGCTCCTTCGAATTCTTTCCTCGCTGCGGTATCAAACGAACAATGATTTAACACCACTAACTATTAGAAAATTGAACAAATGTACTAAAAAAAAAACATTTCAAATGAAATTCTGGTGTATGACCGGCTTAACCAATTAAACCTGAACTCCAGCCATGACTTTTTCAGCACTTACAGAAACTTTTCTTTCACGTTATATCACTTCTTTATATCGTACTGTAGACGGAATGGCTCTTCAAAGGCGATCTATCGATTAAACCCTCAGTCCCCAAAAGGATAAGCAAAAGTATGACAATTAACTTTGTAAAAGTTAGAAACAAATATATATCCCGGACATGTATGTTATTTTTTTTATTTTTTTATTTCCACCATGTAGCAAATTACCTTCACTGGGTGCTATGTGCGTTTTAATGATGATCTATGGCGGATGTATTTTATTGATCACAGAAGCTCGTCCAGGGGAACAGAGCTAGCAGTCACTATTTTCTCATGATAGTCATGTTGGGAAGTAGGTCAGCAACTGACCTTTTTATCCAGAAGCTCCGTACCAGTAGATGTCACTTGATGAATGCCCACATTGCCTACATCGCTATATCCGCACTGCTGAACATCCTATTTTATTGATCAGATTACACCAATCCTGTGGTTCTGCTTTCTAGAACATATCACAAAAAAATGCAGGTGTTAAAGTTTTTAAATGCTTAATTTTCTGGTTTTCTGCATCAATATATCCTTAGGGGTAGATTTACGTAGAATGGCGTATGTTTGTGCAGGCGTAACGTATCCTATTTACGTTACGACTCCGCAACTTTTACAGGCAAGTGCCGTATTCTCAAAAGAAAGTTGCGGCGGCGTAGCGTAAAAAGGCCGGCGTAAGCCCGTCTAATTCAAATTGTGAAGAGGTGGGCGTGTGTTATGTAAACTAACCATGACTCGACGTGATTGACGTCCGTGGAATTTCCCAGTGTGCATTGCTCCAAAGTACGCCGCAAGGACGTATTGGTTTCGACGTCAACGTAAATGACGTCCAGCCCCATAAATGACGTCCAGCCCCATTCCCGGACGACTTACGCAAACTATGTAAATTTTTCAAATTTCGATGCGGAAACGACGGCCATACTTAACATTGGTACGCCGCATATACGCCTCATATAGCAGGGGTATCTTTACGCCGGGAAAAGCCTAACGTAAACGGCGTAACTGTACTGCGTCGGCCGGGCGTACGCTCGCGAATTCGCGTATCTAGCTGATTTACATATTCTAGACGTAAATCAGCGTACACGCCCCTAGCAGCCAGCGTAAATATGCAGTTAAGATCCGACGGCGTAAGAGACTTACGCCGGTCAGATCTAATAAAAATCTATGCATAACTGATTCTATGAATCAGGCGCATAGATACGACCGGCCAGACTCAGAGATACGCCGGCGTATCTAGAGATACGCCGTCGTATCTCCTTTGTGAATCTACCCCTAAATGTAGTATTTAATACAGACAGTCATATAAAAAACAAAAAACAATACATACAACATTTCATATTGCCATATCTTACCCATATTCAGTGAATACAGGTACTTTCACGTCCGAACTGGCTTGATATAGAGCAGGGGTCTCCAAACATTCTACACAAAGGGCCGGTTTATTGTCCTTTAGACTCTTGGAGGGCCGGACTTTGGCTAGCGGGAGAAGAAATTTTCCTGGCATCATTGTTAGTAAACATCTGGTATTAGGGGGAGGAATAGTGCCCCATTGCTGGTATCATAGGGAGTAATAGTGCTCTATTAGTTGTGTCAGTAGGAGAAATAATGCTCCATTGTCGGTGTCAGATGGCAGAATAGTGTCTCGTATCAGTGGGAGGGATAGTGCCCCAAGGGCCGGATAAAGGCAAGCAAAGGGCTGCATCCGGCCCTCGGGCCGCAGTTTGGAGACCACTGATATAGAGGATTAGGTAAGGGAAAGTTCTGGACAGCCTAACTCCAAAAATGTGCCTTTATTTATAAAAAATATATCAAAAATACATGCCACAGCAAAAAATATAGGACAAAAGATCTGACACGTTTCACACTTTCAACAGTGCGTAACCACTTCAGCTCCGGGCCATTTGGCTGGCCAACGACCAGAGCACTTTTTGCGATTCGGCACTGTGTCGCTTTAACTGACAATTGCACGGTCGTGCAACGTGGCTCCCAAATAAAATTGGCGTCCTTTTTTTCCCACAAATAGAGCTTTCTTTTGGTGGTATTTGATCACCTCTGCGGTTTTAATTTTGCGCTATAAACAAAAATAGAGTGACAATTTTGGAAAAAAATACATATTTTTTACTTTTTGCTATAATAAATATCCCCAAAAAATATATAAAAAAAAAAGTTTTTTTTCATCAGTTTTGGCAGATACGTATTCTTCTACGTATTTTTTGTAAAAAAAAAAATCGCATTAAGCGTTTATTGATTGGTTTTCGCAAAAGTTATAGCGTCTACAAAATAGGGGATAGTTTTATGGCATTTTTGTTAATAATTTTTTTTTTTACTAGTAAAGACGGTGATCAGCGTTTTTTTTCTTTTATCGTGACTGCGACATTATGGCAGACACATCGGACACATTTGGCGCTATTTTGGGACCATTCACATTTATACAGCGATCAATGCTATAAAAATGCACTGATTACTGTGTAAATGTGACTGGCAGTGAAGAGGTTAACCAAGCTGGTCGGTAAGTAGGCTTGGTTTTTCCCTGGGCATTCCCCAGGTTTTTGTTGTTAACCACTAGGGGACTAGGAAGGGGTTAAGTGTGTCCTAGGGAGTGATTCGAACTGTTCCGGGGCGTGGCTACGAGTGGCACGTCACTGATCGCTGCTCCCGATGAGAGGGAACAGACGATCAGTGACATGTCACTAGGAAGAACGGGGAGATCTTGTGTTTACACTGATATCTCCCCATTCTTCAGCTCCATGACCCGATCGCGGGACACTGGCAGAAATCGAGTCCGTGGCTCCGCGGGCACGATCACGGAGCTCGCGGCAGGGTCGCGACCCCACGGTGGCAAATTTAAAGGGATGTACAGGTACGCCCATTTGCCTGTCCATGCCATTCTGCCGACGTATAAGTTTGTGCGGCGGTTAATCATAGCTATGATTAAGCACTGTTGAAAGTGTGAAACGCGTCAGCTCTTCTGTCCTATATTTTGCTGCAAGGTATTTCTCACTATACTAAAATAATATTCAAACAAATGTTCTAAAAAGAAAACAAAAATATATTGCAGTTTGCCAGTCCTTAGATGTGGTGTCTGCATTCGTTTTCTTATTTCTCTTATTATTTATTACAGGTACTTATTTTATATAGTGCCATCATTTTATGCGGTGCTTTACATACTATTGTACATTCACATCAGTCCCTGCCCTCAAGTCCCTAACTCACATTCATACATTCACATACTGCGGCCAATTTAGAGAGGAGCCAATTAAACTACCAACATGTCTTTGGAGTGAGGGTGAAAACCCTGAGTGAACCCACGCAGGCGCAGGGAGAACATGCAAACTCAGTGCCGGTAGTGCCATGGTTGGAAATCAAACCGACGACCTTTTCTTTTTTCAATCCAAAATATCACTTTATCTTGCCAGAATTTTAACCACTTCCCATCCTTGACTTTGTTCGGGATATCATATCGGCAGTTCCACCGCTTGATCATTCTTATAGGCAACGGGAGGGGACATCCCGCCACCATCCGGTGCTTCTCCGGGCTCTACCGTGCCATTGGGGGCCCTGAGAAAGAAGCTTCCGGCGCCGGCTCACGACGATAGAGATTTCCGGTATCCTGATGATCACCAGTCATCTCTTTGACCATCGGAGGCCTGGGCGCGACATTATGACATCGTTCCCGGAAGTAAACAAAGCCGCGATCAGCATGAGATTGGTGATTTTTTTTTCCCGATCTCATGCTTTTTAGCCTGGAGGAGAGATTGAGGAGATTATCCTTCATTTCCTGTCCCATAGCCAAAACAGGAAGCGAGAGGAAATCCTTCCAAAGAGAGGGATATTCCTCATCACCAGGGTCACCAATGTTAAATGTACCCTCCATTACTGTCCTGGTGACCACTCAAAATTTGTGATTTTCTTTGGCTTTCACTTTTGGTGTTAATGGCCACTAGGACAAATAGAGAGGAATCTCCCTTATAGACAGCAATAAAAAACTGACAGGTGTTATAATCCCTCTACGCTCTATAAAAAAAAACAGGTATCCTGTTCCCATTTCCGAGAGTCCGGGCCACGGCCCATGACGTCACTGCGGGGGGCTCCCTCATCTTCTCCATGTCGCCGGGCCAGTAGGAGAGATGAGCAGGGACTCGTGCATGCGCAGTAGGGTTTTTTCACAATGGCGGCAGCATGTACCCGACAGCTGATGCAAAAAATCAGCTGGGGTGCCGACATCGCTAGACTCCGGGACAGGTAAGTGTCAGCTTATTAAAAGCCAGCAGTATGTGTAACTGCTGGCTTTTATTTTTTTGGGGGGGATAAAACACCACTTTAAGTGGGCTTTTATGCTGGGAAGTAGTGTGACTTCTGTATTAAAGGTGTAGGCAGGCCCGTCGCTACAGGACAGGCAAAACAAACAATTGCTTGGGGCCCCGAGCTGGCCTGGGGCCCCCAACTTCCCCTTCCCAGTCTGTAGCGTGGCCGAGCTCCTCTTCCTTCCTCCTGGAGTCCTGTCAGTCCGGCCGGGTACCGCGCGTGGTACAGGAGATTCAATTTCCTGTTCCCGGCCGGACTGACAGGAAGTGCACAGTTTTCGGTCCGGCCGGGAACACAGGAAACTGAATCTCCTGTACCACAGGGTACCCAGCCCGGGCACTATCTGATAGGGGACTGGGGACCCATAATGATAGAACACCGGACTGACAGGAGGAAGAGGAGCTCGGCCACGCTACAGCGGCAGCCTACAGGGAAGAAGGGGAGGTGAGAATAGAAAAACATAGGGACAAGGGGGGGGGTAAGAACATGGGTGTAAAAAATTTGTGAAGCGCCAACGTAGGCTTTGCGTGCGGGGGGCTTTTGCTTGGGGCCCCCAAATTCCTTCAAACTGCCCTGGGTGTAGGGGGGGTAGGGTGATAGAGTTGTCGTCACATACTCCATGTTACCCTTGGTAACTGCTATATCTTCACATAGTACTAACTGCTTGTACCTTTATCTTCATACCCCAATGTGTTTAGGGGCCCGAGGTGTAGACTATATGTAACGCTTACTTGTATTACACCCCTTTAGTAAATTCAGACCAGCCAAATGCAAAGTTTCAAAAGCTTTACTCAAATAAAATGATCATGATGATGTATGCAGACAACAGTCCAGAATAAAGTGCAAACATTTCCCTAACATCCCTAGTCCCTAAATTCAGGCTTGTGGTTGCCCCAGCATACCTGCTTAGGAAAGAGTCCATGGCACGATGGGCACCATAGTTGGCGTGTTCAGTAGGGGCTACAAGCCACAGCGATCCTCCTGGGCAGTGAGAACTCTGACTTTGGCACATCACTGGGTTCTTCCCAGGTTTTTAGCCCAAGGGCTTGTGATATAAAAGTTCCTTTTATATCACACGGAACCAGTGAGTTGGACCCAGAGAAGCCTGCCAAAGAAAGCCCAGGAACACAATTAACTCTTAACTTCCCCAGCTGGTGCAGCATTAACTCTTAACTGCCTACACGTGACTGCTGTGATTGTCTCTCACAGCAGTCACATGATTGGGAGCCTATCCTGCTGGTCACTGATCAGAATCTCTGACCGAATCTCAGGCCACTGTGGGAGCATATGGACTTTTCCTGCATATATGCATTACAAGGCTGGGAATAGGTTAAAGGGGTTGTAAAGGTTTGTTTTTTATTTTCTAAATAGGTTCCTTTAAGCTAGTGCATTGTTGGTTCACTTACCTTTTCCTTCGATTTCCCTTCCAAATGTTTTTTTCTTTGTCTGAATTTCTCACTTCCTGTTTCTCCTCAGTAAGCTTGCCACCATCATCCGAGCCGTTCTGACTGGGGGCTAGTCAGCGTGCTCGGCCCCTCCCTGGGACTAGAACGGCTCGGATGATGGGGGAAAGCTTATTGAGGAGAAACAGGAAGTGAGAAATTCAGACAAAGAAAAAAAAACATTTAGAAGAGAAATGGAAGGAAAAGGTAAGTGAACCAACAATGCACTAGCTTAAAGGACCCTATTTAGAAAAAAACCTTTACAACCCCTTTAATCTGTTCAGTTGCCATGTACCCTGAGACTTCTCAGCTGCCAGTGCCCACAAATGCCCATACTGTATTTATGAGATTCCGTGAACATGCTGGGATGGAACTAAAATGAGGAACAAATGGGACACAAAGCCTTGCATGTTTTATTGGATTGTTTGTTTTCAAGTTTCTTTAAAAACATTGTTCCTTCCCGTATTGAGTGGGTGGATCACAGAGCGCGTGTTCTCTGCCAGGACAGTTTACTCATCCTCTGATGTCTGATGCCTGGCTTCAATTTGCTCTTGTTAGGAATATCGTGTTTAGCTTGGTGCTCAGAATACAAGTAAAGGTCTCTCTGAAGTTGTAATGTGGAAACAAACCGCTTTATGCCAACCTGATGTGTTTGCCATTTGCATCCAATAAAGAGACCACATCCCGCTGCCTTGTGAGCTCCGGAAAGCCAGCACATGGCTGCCATTCCTTGCTGTAGAGTGGATCTTAAGCCTGATACACACCAGTGTTGCCAACCTACCAGATTGAAATTTAATGACACAACACCCAAAATTTACTGACACAGCCACGTTTTTACTGACATTTACAAAAGTTACAAAATTACATTTTTTAAGTGCAAATTAGAGTATTTAGGCTAATATTATAGTTTCAATTAAGTAAGTAAGTACGGTAGCTCAGGACAGGCCTCAGAAGGCAAGAAATTAGAATGGGTGGCACACACATACGTAAAATTGACTCGCAGTGACACTGACAGCAGCTCTGATAGGCTTTCCGAGTACAGCGCTCAGGCTGTAATCGGCTTCCAAATACTTATCCAAGGGACGCACGGGGGGTGCGTTCCTTGGATAAGACTGACAGGCGTCTCAGCCAATCAGGTTCACCGATTCTGGTTACCGGTAACCTGATTGGCTGAAGCGTCATCGAGGGTGGGAGAAGACATCGAGGGACCATGGAAGGAGGATGGCCGACCCCAGAAAGGTAAGTGCCGTGCCTGGCGGGGAGGGGGCAGCATTTTAAAGGGCACAGTGGCGATAATTACTGGGGCACAGTGGCGATAATTGGCACAGTGGTGACAATTGGCACAGTGGTGACAAAGGGCACAGTGGCGACAATTGGCACAGTGGCAACAAAGGGCACAGTGGCGACAATTAAAGGGCACAGTGGCGACAATTGATGGGCACAGTGGCTGCGTTTGATTGCATGGCACAGTGTCTGCTTTTGATGGCATGGCACAGTGGTGACAATTGATGGCACAGTGGCTGCGTTTGATGGCATGGCACAGTGGCTGCGTTTGATGGCATGGCACAGTGGCTGCGGTTGATGGCGTGGCACAGTGGCTGCGGTTGATGGCGTGGCACAGTGGCTGCGTTTGATGGGCCCAGTGGCTGCATTTGATGGGCACAGTGGCTGCATTTGATGGGCACAGTGGCTGCATTTGATGGGCACAGTGGCTGCATTTGATGGGCACAGTAAGGCTGCAATTTTTTTTTTTTTGTTGTTTTTTTTTTCATTTCCTTGCGCCCCTCCAAAAGTAACAGCCGCCACTTGTAGACAGACTCCATTAGTTAATGGTTCAGTGACTGGGTCTCTTTAAATACTGATCAACAGATTATTTCTTTATTGTACTTCAAAAAGTACACTTAAACATGGAGGCAGGTGGTAAGGGCATTTTGTTCCATGTTGATTTGAACAGCACAGAACAATTTGAAGTGTATTTATCACCATTTCAGAGCTCTATAGGACCTTCTTGGAGGACTGTTGTGAATGCCTGCTGATCCGTAATGTCAAGGTACATTGTAGCTGAGAATCTGTTATAAACTCACAACAGGAGCTCTGCACATAATATATGTTATGGGGAAATGCTAAACTTTTCTATTTCCAAGCACAGAACTTGGCTACTCACAGATATAAAGTAGGACGCTGAAGTAATTGATGATACAGATTTGTCAAGAACATTTGTAGGAACATTTGTAATAACTTTTTCTAAATGAACGAATATCATCCAAAAATATTGATCTCTGGGAGTGTAATTTTCTAGCTGTTTCCCACCTGACAAACAATCTTTTTCATATATATTTTTTTTTTTTCATCTTTAAAGCGGGAGTTCACCCATTTAAAAAAAAAATAAAAATCTCCCCTTAGCTTCCTGCTCGTTCGGTCTAGGGGAATCGGCTATTTATATTAAAATATGTGCAGTACTTACCCGTTTTCGAGCTGCATCTTCTTCCGTCGCTTCCGGGTATGGGTCTTCGGGAGCGGGCGTTCCTTCTTGATTGACAGCCTTCCGAGAGGCTTCCGACGGTCGCATCCATCGCGTCACTCGTAGCCGAAAGAAGCCGAACGTCGGTGCGGCTCTATACTGCGCCTGCGCACCGACGTTCGGCTTCTTTCGGAAAATCGTGACGCGATGGATGCGACCGTCGGAAGCCTCTCGGAAACCTGTCAATCAAGAAGGAACGCCCATTCCCGAAGCCCATACCCGGAAGCGACGGAGAGGATGCGTCTCGTAAACGGGTAAGTACTGCACATATTTTAAAATAAATAGCCGATTCCCCTAGTAAAAACGAGCAGGAATCTAAGGGGAAAAAGTGCCCTCTAAGGGTGAACCCCCGCTTTAAATTCAACTCTAAAGCTAAAACACTAAAATTTGAATTGCCCAAGTGTCCTTAAAAAGGGGGTTCACCCTATACATTTTTTTTCCCTAGCATTAAATTAAGCATAGTAGCGCGAGCTACAGTATGGCTTTATTTATTTTTTTAGCCCCGTACTCACTGTTTAATCCTATAGTGAAGATTCAGACTCCCCGCGGGGAATGGGCGTTCCTATCCAGAGGGAAGGTGATTGATGGCCGGCTATGGCGCGTCACGCTTCTCCGGAAATAGCCGAAATAGGACTTGGCTCTTCACGGCGCCTGCGCCTAGTCTGTGCGCAGGCGCCGTATAGTGCCGTGAAGAGCCGAGACCTACTCCGGCTGTCTTCGGGGAGCGTGACGCGCCATAGCCGGCCGTCAATCATCTTCCCTCTGGATAGGAATGCCCATTCCCTGCGGGGAGTCTGAATCTTCACTATAGGATTAAACAGTGAGTACGGGGCAAAAAAATAAAATAAAGGCATACTGTAGCTCGCGCTACTATGCTTAATTTAATGCTAGAATGTTGTTATTGAGGGTGAACCACCACTTTCATCTAAGAAAACCGCTCTACAGACTTTCCTGCAGACTCACATCTCTGCGATCGAGCACTGGTCCTCTTCTAGGATTGATTGACACCCAGGGGGTTATTTACGAAAGGCAAATCCACTTTGCACTACAAGTGCACTTGGAAGTGCTGTCGCTGTAGATCTGAAATGAGGGGAAGCTCTGCTGATTTTATTATCCAGTCATGTGCAAGCTAAAATGCTGTTTTTTTATTTTCCTTGCATGTCTCCCTCAGATCTAGAGTGAGAGACTTGTAAAGCGCAACACATGCGAACTGAATCGCCTCTGGGCGCTGTATCCATTTGACCTCAGAAGAGATGGGTTTTAATCTTTCTCCTGAAGGCCAAGTGGTCTAACTCCAATCGCATGGTGGTTGGTAGTGCATTCCACAGGCGAGGTCCCTGGACTGCAAATCTTCGATCTCCTTTGGACTTGTATCTGGCTTTGGGTATCTGGAGGAGGTTTTGATTGATTGGTGGATCGCAGAATGCGATTGGGGTTATGGGCTTTTATTTTTTCCGCATAGATATTTTTTCGCATAGAAATTGGGGGGCGTTGCCTTGAACACACTTATGTATTAGACAGAGTGCCTTGAAAGTGATTCTGTCTTTTACTGGCAACCAATGAAGGGATCTCAGAGAAGATGAGATTGATTCCCATGTTTTTTTCCCAGTCACAAGTCGAGCGGCCGAATTTTGAACGACTTGCAGACGAGTGATTTGGTACTTTGGTAATCCAAGATAGAGGGCATTTGCATAGTCAAGTCTGGAGTTGATAATTGTTCCCACCACGACTGCAATGTCCTCTTTCGGGATAAAGGGAGTGAGTCTGCGTAGTAGGCGCAGCAGATGGTGAGATCCGCTGACTACTGACCCTATTTGTGCATCCATTGTCAAGTTGGTGTCGAAGATGACTCCAAGACTTTTGACTTTGGTGATGGGGGTGATGGTTTGACCCAGAATGGGCGGGGGCATCCATGTTGTTGCGGGATGAATCTTTCGATTGGCCTGAAACAGGAGAAGTTCTGTTTTTGAGCCATTGAGTTTAAGATAACTCTTAGTAATCCAATTTTCTATCAAAGAAAGGCATTTCTCTAGTCCAAGAGAATGATCCTTTTTGTTGCAGATGCGGAAATACAGTTGTGTGTACACTTTGCAATTGTAGTTTGCACTTGTAGTGTGAAGTGGATTTTCCTTTCGTAAATAACCCCCCCAGTGTCATTGAACACAATTCCTGTGAGCCCAGGGTGTCAAGGACCAGTAGCTAGAAGGTTGTAATGGTGCACAATAATATCCTGTAACTTGGTGTAGCTAAAAGGCAGATTTTATCTACCCACTTGCTTGCATACAATTTCTGGGCAATTTTTTAGGCATTTTGCCAAGGCACCCCTGAAGAAACCAGTAATGCGAGGCTTTTTCCCTGGTGTGGAGTGTTGTGCTCGCCCCCTCCCCTAAAATACAGGAGAGTCAGGACGCTCTCTACATTGCAGATAGAGAAAAGAGGTGTGTGTTAGAGGGCGTCCTGACTCTCCTGTATTCCAGGGGAGGGGGTCGAGCACGACACTAAACACCAAGGAGAAAGCCTCCCATTACTGTGTGGAGTTACAGACAGAAGAACAGGAAGTGAGGATTTCTCAGAAGAAATAAGGACATTTAAAAGAAAAATGGAAGGATGAGATAAGTGAAGGAGGACTGCACTGAGGTAAAGGAAGCTATTTAGGATTTTTTTTTTTTAACCTTTACAACCCCTTTACTCTCATCTCCAAGAGAAGATCAGTCAGAACAATAGAAAAATGGAAAAGACTTAACAATATAGACATACCAAACCGTGCTCTCACCCCACCTCAGACTATCAGTGTTCAAGAAGAGACCCAGGGCTGTCCAAATCTCATTAACCAGCTTTCTATTCACATAAATCTGTTCACTGAGTTTAAAGTCGGAAAACACCATTATGACTTCCTTGACTGTTAAATGTAATAATGTCCTTTTGCATTATATAACAGGACATCTTCCTAAATGCTTGTAGCTCCCTCAAATGCCAGGGCCCATGGTCAGTGGGTTGGAGGCTTGCCCTTAGTTCTCTCCAAAAGCCTCTGTCCTTTTGGGTCTGTCACATTTCTCCCCCATCAAAAGTGAACTAACAAGGTCCCAGAACTCCACATGGTCTGGACCTGCATTAGTCGTGCAGAGTGAACCCACATAGGTGGTCAACCTGATTTCCATTCTTGGCCGCAGGGAAGGGTTGTCGTCAGTAGGTGTGGGACAGAGGTCAATAATCCTCTGTCAGGCTGCCAGTGCTTCAGCTGGGTGGTCTTTACCATTCCAGGGGTTGGTCTGCTGCTGGGGAGCGGTGGAGCTGTCAAAGGGCTGAAGCCTTCGTTGGGTGCAGAGACCAATGTACTCAATGTACCACATACTCATTCACATGGGGGGGGGGGGCTGTGATCCCCTTTAGTGGTTTTATGCAATTTGCAAACTGGTCTCAACGCTGAATATGTATTATTCTGGCCACTTGTGAAACAAGCACCATACTGGCCAAGTCTGTGAGTTCACAAGACTATATTGTACAGCTCCGCCAACTCAACCAAAGTTTAGATGACATATTTAGGACCTTGGAACTGCAGGTGACAGTGTGGGAAAGTTTAATCGCACCTCCTTGTGTGGAGTCTAAAAACAATGTGACAGTAACCATAACCAAGTACTCTGGTAGTAGTATGAGGAAGCATTTTATATAAGCCGCTGATTGCAGTGGCTCATGCGCAGTGGGGATCCTCGGCAGCTGCCGGACCTTACCGGAATGAAGTCTCCCGCGCGCATGCACGGCAGTGACGACATCGTCGCTCCAGCCAATCACATCGCTGGAGCGGCGATACCCTGAAGACACGCCGAGGCAAGATGACACCTCGCTCGGCGTGGACCAGGTAAGTTCTCTACACCTCGTTTCAAGGTAAGTATTTCATAATGAGCTAGTATGCGGTGCATACTAGCTCATTATGCTCTTTGCCTTGCAGGTGTAAAAAAAATAATAATAATTATTGCGGGTATACAACCGCTTTAATTCCTCTGCACATTAATGGAAATTGCAAATCAGACACTAGGAACACCTGCACTGTCTGGTGAACAGTAGGAGAAAGGGCAGCTCAAGGATGACGATCCCATTGGAAACACTGTTGGGTGGAACATTGGTTTAGACAGCATACAGAAGGTCTCACAAAGGTCAAACAAGTCAGAAGGGATAGCTATGGCTTCTAATATAAATAATTATAGCCTCATAGAATGATACCCCCTATATGTCCATGTAAAAGTATAAACACTGACAGAAACAAGGACTGCCTACTCCGAAAACGAAAAGATTCAAAAGTTTGATCATGGTTATTAAAGTAAAGTCTCTAAAGTGCAGCTGTACCGAGAAGAAAGTGTAAAGCCTCGTACACACGATCAGTCCATCCGATGAAAACGGTCTGATGGACCGTTGTCATCGGTTAACCGATGAAGCTGACTGATGGTCCGTCGCGCCTACACACCATCGGTTAAAAAACCGATCGTGTCAGAACACGGTGATGTAAAACACAACGACGTGCTGAAAAAAATGAAGTTCAATGCTTCCAAGCATGCGTCGACTTGATTCTGAGCATGCCTGGATTTTTAACCGATGGTTGTGCCTACTAACGATCGTTTTTTCCCATCGGTTAGGAATCCATCGGTTAAATTTAAAACAAGTTGGCTTTTTTTTTAACCGATGGTTAAATAACCGATGGCGCCCACACACGATTGGTTTTGACCGATAAAAACGTACCTGTGGAAATAGCAATATTAGTATATAGATAGGAAAGTTTATCATATTTACATGCTTTAACTTTTTTTTTTTATATTTCTTCAGTTACTTCCTGTTTTTTCTAGGCCTAAGCCAAAATTGTGTCATTATTAGTAATATTCTTATTATACAGTATTTATGTAGCGCCAACAGTTTGGGCAGCACTTTACAAAATGAAGGCAGACATTACAGTTATGATACCATTTGGTACAAGAGGAATCAGAGAGCCCTGCTCGTTAGGCTGCGTACACATGGTCGGTCAAAACCGATGAAAACAGACTGAAGGACCTTTTCATCGGTCCAAACCGATCGTGTGTGGGCCCCATCGGTCAGTTATCCTTCGGTCAAAAATGTTAGAACTTGCTTTAAAATTTAACCGATGGACGCCTAACCGATAGGTTAAAACCAATGGTTAGTATGCAAAAGCATCGGTTAAAAACCAGCGCATGCTCAGAATCAAGTCGACGCATGCTTGGAAGCATTGAACTTCGTTTTTTTCAGCACGTCGTTGTGTTTTACGCCACCGCGTTCTGACACGATCGGTTAATTAACCGATGGTGTGTAGGCGCATCAGACCATCAGTCAGCTTCATCGGTTAACCGATGAGAACGGTCCTTTGGACCGTTCTCATCGGATGGACTGATCGTGTGTACAGGGCTTTAGAGGTTACAATCTAAAAGGGGGAGGGTCAATTGATACAAAATGTAATAGATGTGGAAAATGAGCTGATGGAGAAAGTAAAACAACTTGTTAACTAGAAGCACGATAGGCTTCTTTAACCACTTGAGATCCGCGCTATAGACAAAATACGTCCGTAGCGCGGCTCTCAAGTGCCAAGTGGCCGTTTAAACACGGCCTTTTATGTGCATTACCCGCGCGCGCCACTGGGTAAAAACTGTCCCGGCGCATCGCCGAAGACCCGATGCGTGTACCTGGCGGCCACGATGTCCGCCGGGTACACGCGATCGTCGGTGACACGGCAGGTGACAGCAGGGACGTGGAGCTCTGTGTGTAAACACAGAGCTCCACGTGCTGTCAGAGGAGAGGAGACCGATCTGTGTCTCTTGTACATAGAGACACAGCATCGGTCACCTCCCCCAGTCACCCCCCTCCCCCCACACAGTTAGAACACACCCAGGCTACACAGTTAACCCCTTCCTCACCCCCTAGTGTTAACCCCTTCCCTGCCAGTCACATTTATACAGTAATTAGTGCATTTTTATAGCACTGTCGCTGTATAAATGTGAATGGCGCCAAATTTGTGTCAAAAGTGTCCGATACGTCCGCCGCAATATCCCAGTCCCAATAAAAATCGCAGATCGCCGCCATTACTAGTAAAAAAAAAAATAATAAAAAAAATCATAATTCTGTTCCCCATTTTGTAGGCGCTATAACTTTTGCGCAAACCAGTCGCTTATTGCGATTTTTTTTTTTTTTTTTTTACAAAAATACGTCAAAATACGTATCGGCCTTAACTGAGAAAAAAAAGAGTTTTTTAAAAAAAAAATTGGGATATTTATTATAGCAACAAGTAAAAAAAAAAATATTTTTTTTTTTAAATTGTCGCTCTTTTTTTGTTTATAGCGCAAAAAAAAAAAAAACGCAGAGGTGATCAAATACCACCAAAAGAAAGCTCTATTTGTGGGGAAAAAAGGACGCCAATTTTGTTTGGGAGCCACGTCGCACGACCGCGCAATTGTCAGTTAAAGCGACGCAGTGCCGGAAGCTGAAATTTCGCCTGGGAACGAAGGGGGTTTATGTGCCCAGTAAGCAAGTGGTTAAAGAGAAGAGTTTTCAGGGATCGTCTAAAGATGGATAGATTATGAGATAGTTGGACAGATTGGGGTACGGAGTTCCAAAGGATGGGAGAACCTCTGGATAAATCCTGGAGGCGAGCATGGGAGGAGGTGACAATGGAACTAGAGAGTAGGAGGTCCTAGGAGGACTGAAGAGAGCAGCTTGGTTCATATTTTGAGACCAGGTTAGTGATCTAGCTGGGGCGGAGTTATGGATGGCTTTGTAAATTATTGTTAGTACTTTGAATTTAATTTGTTGGGTGAGAGGAAGCCATTGGAGGGATTGGCAGAGAGGGATGGAGGACACTGAACAGTTGGTAAGGTGGATGAGTCTTGCAGCAGCATTAATTATGGACTGAAGGTGGTATAGTCTATGTAAAGGTAATCCAATGAAAAGGGAGTTGCAGTAGTCGAGACAAGAGATAACCAGGGATTGAATTAGAAGCTTGGTGGTGTCATTGGTTAAAAAAGGGGCATATTCTGGAAATGTTACGGAGGTCAAGGTGGCATGATTTAGACAGGGATTGGATGTGGGCCTGAAAGGATAGTTCAGTGTCTAAGGTTACCCCTAGAACCCTGGTATATGGGGACAGACTGATAGATGTGCCATTGATCTTGACAGAGAAGTCAGGGGAAGGGACACATGGGGGAGGAAATATTATGAGTTGTTTTAGATAGATTGAGTTTGAGGAAGTGGTAAGACATCCAGGCTGATATGTCTGTTAGTAAATCAGTAATGTGTGAGGAGACTGATGACGGGAGATGAGGGGTAGAGAGATAGATTTGGGTAGGGGTGCAACGGATCGTCACCGATCCGTGATCCGAACGGGCCACCCCGTTCGGATCGGCACACCCCGCGTTCCGCGGAGCGCTCCGGAGCCTAGGCCTAGGAAAGTCCCCGGCTTCGGCCTAGCTCCGGAGCGGCGGCCATCTTGCTCCACCCAGTCTGCTTGCCAGAGCCCAGCGTGGCACGCCTCCCCGGGGAGGCGTGTCACGCTGTGCACTGGGCTCTGGCAAGCAGACTTGGAGAGGGAATGTTGGCAGTGAAGCACTGGTGAGAGAGGAGGGGGGGGAAAAGAGCACAATTCAGGGGTGGAGTCTCTTACGCCGTCGTGTCTTAGTTGCATATTTACGCTGGCCGCTAGGTGGCGCTTCTGTCGATTTCAGCGTAGAATATGCAAATGAGCTGGATACGCCGATTCAGAAACGTACGTGCGCCCGGCTGAATTTTTTATGTCGTTTGCGTAAGGCTTTTTCCGGCGTAACGTTGCTCCTGCTATATGAGGAGCAACCAATGTTAAGTATGTACGTCGGGCCAGCGTCGAATTTTGCATCGTTTGCGTAAGTCGTTCGCGAATAGGGCTTTGCATAAATTACGTCCACGTCTAAAACATTGACGATTTGCGGTGGAATTTCGAGCATGCGCACTGGGATTCTTTCACGAACGGCGCATGTGCCGTTCGTTAAAGACGTCATTTACATGGGGTCATGTTTTATTTACATAAAACACGCCCACCTCTTGCAAATTTGAATTTGGCGCGCTTACGCCGGCTGATTTACGCTACGCCGCCGCAACTTACGGAGCAAGTGCTTTGTGAATACTGCACTTGCACGTCTAAGTTGCGGCGGCGTAGCGTAAATAACATACGCTACGCCCGCACAAACTTACGGCGGGCTACGTGAATCTAGCCCATTGTGTGTACGGGGCATAATAGTTACATTGGCAGTAGCGAAAGGGTTAAATCATGCCGGCATGCTGATTCCACTACATGGGCTAGTATAGGAGGATTTATTGCCCTAACAGTGACAGAGCTTGAAAGCCAACTTAGACATATGTAAAAAAAAAAATCAGGCATGCGAAAAAAACGATTTGCTTAGAAAATTTGGTACAGAAGGGCAAGTATCCTTATCCTTTTAAGGATTGGGTTAATAGTAGCCTAGGAAAGTGCAAATGATAATGCACAGTCTTACGATCCGTGAGAATGAGACTTCCTGGTTAGAATAGTAGAGGGGATACATTTCCATGCAAAGCGTTATGTAATGTAGCAGATGTTTTACTTTAATGCAATCACAGTTTTAATCTTCACTTGGCAGATGGTTAATTTTTCCAAATTGACTTTATCCTTAAAGGATCACATTCCATTATAGTGTTTGTGTTTGTCGTATGGCTGCTCTTTTCTGGAGGTAGGTAGGGGAGGAAGTAGGAATTATTTTTGATTGACGTTATTAAGGATGAGACTCCTGGTAAATTGTTCCCACAATACGATTTACTTGAAGCTGTGTGGTATATGGAATGCTGGTGGCATGATTGTATCTAAAGCTATAGCAGAGCCTGGCATCTAAGAAAGCGTAGTGTCAGGGCCTCAGCGGGGAGGGGAAGGTACTACCACATCCAGATTCCAGGGATGATCACCCACACATGTTACTACTTTGTTGTGTTTACATAGTTAGATGTTACATGCAGTACATGGATACTTGTGATTGTATTTTTTACCTCTATCTGAACCCAATAGTGAAAAAATAAATTGCACTTATGCGTATGGACATCCAACCGAGTGCAAAGAAAAACCTAAAAATAAAGGCAACTTCATACGCGGTACACTTTTAAAGTATCGCTATAAAGATAATGACAATGGCCTAGATTCACGTAGGCGGGCGCAACGTTAGGCAGGCGTAGCGTATGGCATATACTCTACGCCGCCGTAAGTTAGAGAGGCAAGTGCTGTATTCACAAAGTTACAATGGCGTAGCGTAAATGGGCCAGCCTAAGCGCGCCTAATTCAAATGTGGAACAGGGGGGCGTGTTTTATGTAAATGACTGGTGACTCGACGTGATTGACATTTTTAATGAACGGCGCATACGCCGTCTGGGGACTTATCCCAGTGTGCATTGCTCCAAAGTACGCCTTTTCGACGTGAACGTAAATTACGTCAAGCCCGATTCGCGTACGACTTACACAAACGACGTAAAAAGATAGGCCTGTTCCGACGTCCATACCTTGCATGGGATGCGCCACCTAAGGGGCAGCTTTATCTTTACGCCGGCGTATCTCTAACGTAAACGGCGTAACTAATTGTGACGGGCGCACGTACGTTCGTGAATCGGCGTATCTAATCATTTGCATATTCTACGCCAAACTCAACGGAAGCGCCACCTAGCGGCCAGCGTAAATATGCACCCTAAGATACGACGGCGTAGGAGACTTACACTGCTCGTATCTTAGCCTAATTTAAGCGTATCTGGTTTCCAGAATGCGCTTAAATTTGCGACGGCGTAGATTCAGAGTTACGACGGTGTATCTACTGATACGCCGGCGTAAAGCTATCTGAATCCACCTAAATGTGATAATTCAAATTATCAGTGTAACAATATCACTCTGGGACAAGTGAAATAAACTACATACAATAAAAAGTTCATAAGCATAATGAAAGTTATCCGAAAAGAAGGTTGATTGATCCAGTGTAAAATTTTCTGATCTTCCACCACACCACTAAGTGCCAGTGATTCCGCTTTATTTTGCAATTTTTTGTGTAATTTAGCGCCACTTATTTTTTCACTATTGAGTTCAAATACTGTAGAGGTAAAAAATACAATCACATTTCTACATCATTAAGGCCCGGTTCACACTGCTGCGAATTCTACAGGTAGTGCAGAATTATTAGGCAAGTTGTATTTTTGAGGATTAATTTTATTATTGAACAACAACCATGTTCTCAATGAACCCAAAAAACTCATTAATATCAAAGCTGAATATTTTTGGAAGTAGTTTTTAGTTTGTTTTTAGTTTTAGCTATTTTAGGGGGATATCTGTGTGTGCAGGTGACTATTACTGTGCATAATTATTAGGCAACTTAACAAAAAAAAAAATATATACCCATTTCAATTATTTATTTTTACCAGTGAAACCAATATAACATCTCAACATTCACAAATATACATTTCTGACATTCAAAAACAAAACAAAAACAAATCAGTGACCAATATAGCCACCTTTCTTTGCAAGGACACTCAAAAGCCTGCCATCCATGGATTCTGTCAGTGTTTTGATCTGTTCACCATCAACATTGCGTGCAGCAGCAACCACAGCCTCCCAGACACTGTTCAGAGAGGTGTACTGTTTTCCCTCCTTGTAACTCTCACATTTGATGATGGACCACAGGTTCTCAATGGGGTTCAGATCAGGTGAACAAGGAGGCCATGTCATTAGTTTTTCTTCTTTTATACCCTTTCTTGCCAGCCACGCTGTGGAGTACTTGGACGCGTGTGATGGAGCATTGTCCTGCATGAAAATCATGTTTTCTTGAAGGATGCAGACTTCTTCCTGTACCACTGCTTGAAGAAGGTGTCTTCCAGAAACTGGCAGTAGGACTGGGAGTTGAGCTTGACTCCATCCTCAATCCGAAAAGGCCCCACAAGCTCATCTTTGATGATACCAGCCCAAACCAGTACTCCACCTTGCTGGCGTCTGAGTCGGACTGGAGCTCTCTGCCCTTTACCAATCCAGCCACGGGCCCATCCATCTGGCCCATCAAGACTCACTCTCATTTCATCAGTCCATAAAACCTTAGAAAAATCAGTCTTGAGATATTTCTTGGCCCAGTCTTGATGTTTCAGCTTGTGTGTCTTGTTCAGTGGTCGTCGTCTTTCAGCCTTTCTTACCTTGGCCATGTCTCTGAGTATTGCACACCTTGTGCTTTTGGGCACTCCAGTGATGTTGCAGCTCTGAAATATAGCCAAACTGGTGGCAAGTGGCATCTTGGCAGCTGCACGCTTGACTTTTCTCAGTTCATGGGCAGTTATTTTTCGCCTTGGTTTTTCCACACGCTTCTTGCGACCCTGTTGACTATTTTGAATGAAACGCTTGATTGTTCGATGATCACGCTTCAGAAGCTTTGCAATTTTAAGAGTGCTGCATCCCTCTGCAAGATATCTCACTATTTTTGACTTTTCTGAGCCTGTCAAGTCCTTCTTTTGACCCATTTTGCCAAAGGAAAGGAAGTTGACTAATAATTCTGCACACCTGATATAGGGTGTTGATGTCATTAGACCACACCCCTTCTCATTACAGAGATGTACATTACCTAATATGCCTAATTGGTAGTAGGCTTTCGAGCCTATACAGCTTGGAGTAAGACAACATGCATAAAGAGGATGATGTGGTCAAAATACTCATTTGCCTAATAATTCTGCACTCCCTGTATTGCAAATTTGAGCCCATGCGATTTCTCAAATTCGCAAGTCATTAAAATAACATTGTTTTCCATCAGTGCAGTGTGAATCTAAACTGCGGAAAAAAGGGTCCTGTGCATGCGAAATTCAGCTTTATAGACTGGCATTTCCTGACATCGCGGCCGCGAATCGCAGCAAAATCGTGGCAAATTTGCGGCCGCGATTTTGAATGCGCAGCAGTGGGAACCTAGCCTAAAGTGGCAGCAGGTTAGTCAGTTGTTTTTCCTTAAGGCGCAGTGGTGGTACTTCAAGTGTGGGCGTAGGAGATATGCTGACCATCAGCCATAAGTACATGGGGCCAGATCCACAACCAGCGGGCGCAACTTAAATGTTCCGATTTAAGTTACACCGCCGCAAAATTTCTACCTAAGTGCCCGATCCACGAAGCACTTACCTAGAAATTTGCAGCTGTGTAACTTAAATCTGTCCGGCGCAAGGCGGGCCCAATCTAATGGGGCGAGTCCCATTTAAATTAGGCGCGCTCCCGCGCCGGACGTACTGCGCATGCTCCCGACATGATTTTCCCGACGTGCTTTGCGTTACGTTGCGCCGAGTTTTGTGAATCGCGACGGGTAAAAAAGAGAAGCGACGGGAAAAAAAAAAATGTGACAGCGACGCGGGAAAGAAGGGTATACTTTTACATGGTGTACTAACTTTACACTTTGTAAAAGCAGCCCTAATTTTGCGATGGCAAACTAACACTTACGGAGAATTAACGAAGGGAAAAACCTTTGTGGATCTCTGTAAGTGCTAATTTGCATACCCGACGCGGAATTTCGACGAGAAATGCCCCCAGCGGCGGCCGCGGTACTGCATTCTAAGATCCGACAGTGTAAAACTATTACACCTGCCGGATCTTAGGAATATCTATGCGTAACTGATTCTATGAGTCAGTCGCATAGATAGAAACAGGGATACGACAGCGTATCAGCAGATACGCCTGCGTATCCCTTTTGTGGATCTGGCCCATGGATACTACAGGCAAAGGGGCAGATCCTCAAAGATCTGTACCGGCGCAGAGTATCTGAGATACGCTACGCCGCCGTAACTTACCTGGCTTTGGTTTGAATCCAGAAAAAATTTGCGCCGTAAGTTACGGCGGCGTAGTGTATTTCTCGCGGCGTAAGGGCGCGGAATTCAAATGCGGCGAGATGGGGGCGTGTTTCATTTAAATGAAGCGCGTCCCCGCGCCGAACGAACTGCGCATGCCCCGTCCGTCAAAACTCCCAGGGTGCATTGCTCCAAATGACGTTGCATGTTTTCGTCGTGAACATAAATGGCGTCCAGCCCCATTCAAGGACGACTTACGCAAACGACGTAAAATTTTCAAAATTAGACGCGGGAACGACAGCCATACTTAACATTGAGTACGCCACCAGATAGCAGCTTTAACTATACGCCGGATAAAGCCGAACGGAAACGACGTAAAAGAATGCGATGACCGCTCGTACGTTCGTGGATCTAGCCTATGGAATTACATAGGTTTTTATAGTTCTTTGATCTGCTAACTATTTAAAATTGTATCTGTTCCGCTGCCTGTGGTTGTTCCTGTATTGTTGTTCTCGGCACATCGAGGCCTACGGGTAACTGACTGCGTTTTGTACTTTTTTTGTACTTTTAAGAATTTTAATAAATAAATAAATATCGTCGGGAAAAGCTAATTTGCATACTCAACGCGGATTACGACGTGAACGCCACCCAGCTGCCACCGGAAAATTGCATGTTAGATCCGACGGCGTACTAAGGCGTACTAAGGTGTACGTACGCCTGTCGGATCTAACACAGTTGCCGTCTCGTATCTTGTTTGGTGGATACCAAAACAAAGATACAACGCGCAAAATTTGAAATTACGCGGCGTATCAACAGATACGCCGGCGTAATTTCTTTGAGGATCTGCCTCAAAATGTTTTACAATCTGATTGTATAACCAATTATTATTTGCATAGGATTGTACAGAAATCTAAACACTTTTATGTGTGGAAGTGCTGAATATAAAGGAAGTATACAGTAAATGGTACCTTCGTCCCATTAAAGTATATATGGGGATTGAAGAGAGGCTAAAGTGGACTTTGATGGTCCCGTATGTTTTCTAACTGATTACCAGTCAGGGATTTAAGATTTACAAAAGGGTTTTATTACAAAAAAATAGAAAAATTCATTTACATATTCACAGTATAAAAAATATCATCTTGTGACAAACATGCAGTGATCAATAGTTTTTGACATCTCGTTGTTACCAGTACAATGTCAAACCATTCAAAGTATATTGTATAGATGCTCAGATGCTCTACATGTTTTGCGTTTTTTTTTTTCATATTCCTCAAGAGCTTTGCACAATTATATAATTCTGTCAGATGGTACATGCATGAAATTTGTCACATAGCTACAAGTAGATAAAAAAGGAACATGTATTAATATTATTCTTACAATGTGGATGTACACAATTCATCTTTTTATATAAAGAGAGGCATCTCACCATAGGGGGTGCATCGTAAAAAGTCACCGGGGGCCGGATCAAGATAGTGACCCACCCCGGAGGACACAGAAGCTCTCGGGGTGACACCCACATCCAGTGGTATATTCTGAATGGATAAAAAATATATAGGCCCGGTTTCACAAAGCACTTACGCCAACGTATCTCGAGATACACTGCGTAAGTGTAAATATGCGCCGTCGTATCTATGCGCCGTGCCCACAAACTGAGATACGCCTAAAAATAGGCTTCATCCGACCGACGTAACTTGCCTACGCCGGCGTATCGTGGGAGCATATTTACGCTGGACGTATCTGGCGTTCCCATTGATTTCCTATTCAAATATGGAAATGAGGGAGATACGTCGATTCACGAACGTACTTGCGCCCGGCGCATAATATACGCGGTTTGCGTAAGTCGTACGTCCGGCGTAAAGTTTTTATTATTATTATTATTATTATTATTATACAGGATTTATATAGCGCCAACTGTTTGCGCATCGCTTTACATCAGGGAAGACAGTACAGTCACAATACAATCAATACAGGAGGGATCAGAGGGCCCTGCTCGTTAGAGCTTACAATCTAGAAGGGAGGGTCAAGTGGAACAAAGGGTAGTTAGCTGTGGGGGGTGATCAGATGGACCCAAATGAAATTCCCCATATATGAGGCGCAACCCATGCAAAGGTATGGACAAGGGAACTCAAGCCGTCGTATTTTACGTTGTTTACGTTGTATGTGAATATGGCTGGGCGTAGGTTACGTTCACACCGTAGGTAGTGATCCGTCATATCTTAGGCATTCGTTTTGACGTGATTCTGAGCATGCGCACTGGGATGCGTCCACGTAACGGCGCATGCGCCGTTAGTTATTCGTATCTGTCTGAGACTCAGCCCGTCATTTACATGGGGTCATGCCTCATTTGCATGGCTCACGCCCACTTCCACTTACGACGAGTTACGCCTAAGAAACCCAGTGCAGATTTGGTGGCAAGTGCTTTGTGAATTCGGTGCTTGCTTCTCTGCGCTACGTCGGCGTAGTGTATATGAGATATGCTACGACGGCATAAATATGCGCCGATGTATGTGAATCCGGGCCACTGTTTGTATTTACACATATCCATAAGCCATTTGCAGGCATGTATGTAAAATATAGAATAATTTAAACATTTCATCAATTTTATTGTGTACCTTTAAAGAAGTCTCAGCAGTCTAACGGCATCAATGGCAATGAAAGAAAGAGGAAACCCCTTTGGGTACAGGGAGGTTTGGGAAAAATACATTTCATTTTAATTATAATCCCTATTTTAAAACCATATCCGTTTTTAATTTTAGATTTTTAATTTGATTTTTAATGCTCTGTTACCAGTAAATATTTACCTAGATTGATCTAGTATATAAGTAGCCAAAATAGTGGAGATCAGCTGGAAGGCATGCTAAAAAGCATATAGTCAATTAGTGCATCTGTGTGTTTAAAAAAGAAGATCCCAGCATAAGAATAGGAACTCTTTTTATATTTATAGTGACATTATTTTAGTAAAACATGTAAAGGGTAACAAGTAATTACCTTGAAGGAGGTGTATATAAACACCAATGTGGCTACGGCAGGCTAATAGTTAGCTAGATGTAACAAGCTTCCCAGTAAGCATAATGTCCTATAGACATTGGGGCAGATCCACAAAAGGATTACGCCGGCGTATCTATCGCATCGTAATTTTAAATTTCCCAACAGGCGTAAGTCTTAGTACGCCGACGGATCTTAGATGCAATTTTTCGGCCACAGATGGTGTAGTCTTTTAATAGTGTGTCCAATCAAGAGCTCCCATCGGACGACACCCACAACGCCAAATGTCTGACGTCACCAGTGCACTCATTTCCCTGCTCCGCTGTAAGGATGGTGAGTACCCCATATGTCGATTCGCCGTCGGGTCACCCTCCACGGGACCATATGCCCACCCGGGAGTCACAAGTTATCTGGATTCCAGGGACCAAGATGCTCCTCTCTGCGCCGATATCTTGGGCGCCATTTTGGAAGAGGGAAAAACCACTCCTCCAATATAAGAAGTCTAGGAGGACCAGGCCCCCCGGTGGTGAAACAGCCATCCTGCATTACCACTTTGCTGGGCAGCTGAGTCAAACAGACGGATGCCAATCAGTAAACATGTAAAACAAAATTACAATAATCATAATATATGTACATTTTTATATCCAATTCTAAAAAAGGTTAAATAAATACCTACATCTCCGCACCTTTTGCTATATGGCCATACACAAACTCCAAAACAACAGAGAGTGGAAAACAACCAGAGTTGTGTAAGAAATAGAAGGGATCATAGTGAAAAAGCAAGGAGAAGGGGTCACACGGCAGACAGAGCTATGTCATATGATCATAATGTCTGAAATTAAGGTCATTGACATTATTAAAATTCATGAAGAATTAGAACTTTAAAGACATTTATAGAAATGGCTTATATGAGTTTACCTCATTTAAGCCAGGTGAGGTCATTGCGTTTAAACGCTCTATCCAGAGCGTTTCGCGCTGAAGAATGATCTTATCCCAATTTCCCCCTCTGGGGTTCATGGGTATACAAAAAAGGTTATCATTTTGGTGTTGTATTTATGATAGAGGCCAATGTGCCTTGTAACAGACGTCACAATTTTGCCCCCCTCTGAAAAGTAGGTGTGATCACCAATTCTTTTTCTCAGCTTGCGTATTGTCTTACTGACATAAAATGCCCCACAAAGGCAGGTGTGACAGGAAGTCAGGTAAATCTGTGGGTGTTGTCACAGACAGGAGATACATTTCTGCCTTGTTTAGACAATATACCAATTATTATCAGGTGTCGGCTGCAGAAGCAGCCGGAAAGATTTAAGGGCGTTAAAAAAACTTCAGCTGTTCAGAATGAGGCAATTAAGGCCTCTATAAGTAATCCAGAGGATTACTACTGATTGCTGCATCCTGAGGCTTTTTGAGTGAAGGGGAGCAGTGAACAGAAATACTTCTGAAGAGGTGAGGTGCTGTTGATTTTTCTGTGTGATAAAAATCAAAAAGACTATTTGTTTTTCTGCTATATAACCAGCAGTGTTTGCTCAGCAGTAGGCTGTGCCAGACTCCATAGATAGGTTCCTGTGTGGTGAAGGTAGACGCCCCAAGTGGCCATGGTTTATTTTATGTTTGTTTTTTTAATGCTGTTTGGATGCTTGCACTTGTTTCCAGCAAGATGGAAGAATAAACCAAATTCTTTGTTTTCAACCGTCTTTGGCTGTTTCTCTGTATCGTTCAGTGTGTAGTGAACCCATCCAGGGGGTCACACACCCCCGCTACTGAGCTAACCCCTTACACAGGTCATAAGTTATATGACCCCCCTTGTAGAGTAGTCGGCATAAGTTTTCAATTTATGCCAATGGCCATTGGGTAGCACAATGTTCTTGCCCTCCTTAAGGGGGCTTTGTGGACAATCTCCACATTGATATGTTCCTCTGGGAAGGGGGCTACTATCCTTACATGATAGGTAATGGCTAGAAGTGAGTTGCTGTCTTAGAGTGGTTGCTCGTCTGAAGATGAGCTCTGGGATAGATCGAACATATTTTGCAATTGTGTAATCTTCTGTAAGAAAGTGCCAATTTTTTGCAATGAGGGTACGTAAATGGGATTCACGTGAAGAGAATTTGGTCACTATTCCCACAGTTGTGTGTGCACGTATCTGGGGAGGGTCCAAAAATAATGCACCTCTCGTTTTTTTCCAGGCTCTATTGAAAGCTTGTCTCAACAGAGTTCTGGAATAACCCCGGGCAACTATTCTAATACGCAGGGAATCTGATTGTTTCTTAAAGTCCATGTCTGAGGTGCAATTTCTGCAAAGACGCTCCTTTTCAATGCTTCTGGATGCAGACTGTCCACGTGGAGAAGTGTATTTCCAGCACTGCACATAGCCATCAGAATCTATTGAAATGTTGAGATCGAGAAATTAAATTTCTGTCCCACTTAGTGTATAGGTGAATTTCAAGTTATAGTTATTGATGTTTAACGAAATCATGCAAGTCTTGAAATCATGCAAGTCTTGTTCTGCACCAGTCCAAATTATTAACAGATCGTCGATGAATCTGTACCAGCACAGGATCAGGGGGAGCCAGGGAACATATCAGTCACCAGAAAAAACTCTCTCTCCCAAGATAGAGGTTGGCATAGGAGGGTGCACAACATGTGCCCATGGCTACCCCGACCCGGCAAGTACAGCTGATCCATATATACAAAGACATTTTTGGTCAAGACGAATGACAGTAGTTCCAGAATAAATCTATTCCAAGGGCTAGAGATGTCTGTCCTCTTCCATGAGGAAGGTCCCAGCCATAACACTTTTATAAAAATCCAATGTACTGGAAGGGGTTGAATAACCACTTGCCAACCAGGCTTTTTCTGGCACTTTTTATTTACAAATTTAAATTAGTATTTTTTTGCTAAAAAATTTCTTCTTTCTTGTCTAGCTTTAGAATTGCGTACGCTTGTGGAATGGCGACAAACTTCGGTACTTCAAATCTCCATAGGCGACGCTTTAAACTCCTTTACATGTTACTTGTTTAGAGTAACCGAGGAGGTCTAGCGCTGGAATTATTTCTCACTCGTTCTTTGCGATGTGTTGCGAATACCATTTACATATGCGTTTGCTTCTGCGCGCAACCTTTTTTTAGTTTTACATCGTTTTAGTTTTACATTGTCCCTTAAATTTTTTATTTATTTTTTGATCACTTTTATTCCTATTACAAGGAAAGTAAACATCTATTATAATAGAAAAAAAAAGGATGACAGGTGCTCTTTATAGAGAGATCTGGGGTCAAAAAGACCGGGTGACATTCAAGACTCTCTGCCTCACCCACAAATGTATACAGGGTAAAGCTCCTCAATACTTAAGCGAGAAAATAAAACCCTACGTCACCCAGCGCGTGCTCCGATCAACCAACCAAAACCTCCTCCAAATCCCTAAATCCCGATACAAATCGAAGGGAGAACGTAGATTCTCGGTCCAAGGACCACGGCTCTGGAATGCTCTACCCACGACTATCCGCTTGGAAGAAAACCATCGGGTTTTTAGGAAAAAAAAAAGACCCACCTCTTCTGAAAAACCTGTACAACTGGACGCCAGCGCCTTGAGGCGATTAAGTTCGCATTTGTTTGCGCTATATAAGTTTCTCACTCACTCACTCTATGACAAATCACGGCTTGAACTATCTTGCTGTGCATGTAATGAGTCTATCTCATATATTATTTTCACCTTTTAAGCTGCATTAGTGAAATAAATGAACTTTTGCACGATATTCAAATTTTTCGAGTATCACCTGTATTGTCTGAATGAGCTAGGTCTCGCTTTCCCAGTCTGAGCTCTGCTGTACAAGAGATTGTAAGGTGCTGATACAAATTCAAATGTAGTTACTTATTCTGCTTGCATTTAATGATGTTAGAATGAATACAGAGCTGCATTTATTTGTTTGCCTAGAGGATAGCATTATAAGACTCTAGTCTAGCAGACATTTTTTGAATTTTTTACCATCATATAGGACAGTGATGGCACCCCAGGTGTTTTGGAATTACATTTCCCATGATGCTCATGCCCTCTGCAATGTAGATGAGCATCATGGGAAATGAAGTTCCAAAACATCTGGGGTGTCAAGGTTCGCCTTCGCTGATATAGGATATCTGTAACTGGCAGAATGGTTGATCCTAGTAGATTTCACAAGGAGACAGGAGAATAATAGAAAATGGTGGAATGCTGTTATATTATCAAACTGACTTAATGTACCTACTGTAGATATATTTAAAAAAGTTAAGGTATGTTAAAAGTGTAACTGTTTAAATTTTAATTCAGTTGTAATAACAATTACATTTAAATTAACACTTAATTTAAAGTTAAAAAAATCCTCCTTAGAAATGGTGGAATGCTTTTATATTTTCAAACTTCCTTTTATGTGCCTAGATATATAAAAAAAAAAAGTTAGGGCGTGTTAAAAGTGTTACTGTTTTAATTAAAATTCAGTTTTAATAACAATTAAATTAAATTAACACTTAATTTTAAAAAAATCCTCCCTTATAATGGTGAAATGCTGTTATATTTTCAAACATCCTTGATATGCCTAGATATATTAAAAAAGTTAGGGCTTGTTAAAAGTGTAACTGATTTAATTTAAACTCAGGTTTAATTTAAATTCAGATTTAATAACAATTACATTTAAATTAAGACTTAATTTAAAGTTTAAAAAAATCCTCCCTTGCAATGGTGGAATGCTGTTATAGTTTCAAACTTCCTTGATGTGCCTAGATATATTAAAACAGTTGGGGCTTGTTAAAAGTGTAATGCCGCGTACACACGATCGGTCCATCCGATGAGAACGGACCGATGGACCGTTTTGATAGGTTAACCGATGAGGCTGACTGATGGTCCGTCACTCCTACACACCATCGGTTAAAAAAACGATCATGTCAGAACGCGGTGAGGTAAAACACAACGAAGTGCTGAAAAAAACGAAGTTCAATGCTTCCAAGCATGCGTCGACTTGATTCTGAGCATGCATGGATTTTTAACCGATGGTTGTGCCTACTAACGATCGTTTTTTTTTCCTTTGGTTAGGAATCCATCGGTTAAATTTAAAACAAGTTGGCTTTTTTTTAACCGATGGTTAAATAACCGATGGCGCCCACACATGATCGGTTTTGACCGATGAAAACGGTCCATCAGACCATTCTCTTCGGTTTAACCGATCGTGTGTACTCGGCATAACTGTTTTAATTTAAACTCAGGTTTAATAACAATTTAATAAAATTAACACTTAATTTAAAAAAAAATCCTCCCTTGAAATGGTGGAATGCTGTTATATTTCCAAACTTCCTTGATGTGCCTAGATATATTAAAAAAGTTAGGGCTTGTTAAAAGTGTAACTGTTTTCATTTAAATTCAGGTTTGATAACAATTAAATAAAATTAACACTTAATTTAAAGTTTAAAAAAATCCTCCTTAAAGTTATTAAAGTGGAGGTTCACCCAAAAACTAAATTTTTAACATTAGATTGAGGCTCATTTTGTGAAGGGGAATCGGGTGTTTTTTTTTTAAATCGAAGCAGTACTTACCGTTTTAGAGATAGATCTTCTCCGCCGCTTCCGGGTATGGGCTGCGGGACTGGGCATTCCTATTTGATTGACAGTCTTCCGACGGTCGCATACAGCGCGTCACGATTTTCCGAAAGTAGCCAAACGTCGGTGCGCAGGCGCAGTATAGAGCCGCACCGACGTTCGGCTTCTTTCGGCTACTCGTGACGCGATGCGACCGTTGGAAGCCTGTCAATCAAATAGGAACGCCCAGTCCCGAAGACCATACCTGGAAGCGGCGGAGAAGATCTATCTCTAAAACGGTAAGTACGGCTTCGATTTAAAAAAAAACACCCGATTCCCCTTGACAAAATGAGCCTCAATCTAATGTTAAAAATTGTTTTTCGGGTGAACTCCCGCTTTAAGGCCCATTTCATACAGATCGTTTGATTTATCATTCAGTCACGTTTTTTCATCCGTTTTCCACCCATTTTTGTCCAATGTGCATTTTTTATCTGCCAACAGATGGATGAAAAATGGACAAACGGTCCTCATATGTGAAAGGGACCTTTAAGCTTTTCCATTTTTTTTTTAAGAAAATCTAACCGGGGGAGAAATCATTTCTATAACTTTTTCACCTAGGGGTCTGTATCTTCTCCTATCATACAGGTATATTATGAAATTCCATTTAACGTTAAAAACATGACTGCTCTCTATAAAGATAGTATTTTAAAGGTGAAACCTTTGATTGTAACCTTTCCCATGTGAAGAAAAGACCCATGAACAGTGATCCAGAGACAGATACTCTGATGTAAAGGGCACACTACATGACGGATGGGCTAGTTCTATCTATTTAAAGGCCAACTCCACACAATAAAGTAATGTTGACCGGTGAACCATTAATGCTATCATGGAGACAGAGCATGTGATAAAGACAACAAGAGTCATGCCACACCAGTGATCCTGTGCACTTCTCTTTCGGTTTGTTAAATATATCGTTTTAAGTGCTTTGTTATTTCTGTTTGATATGTACAACAAAATATACATATATCTGTTGATCCTGTCAACGATTTAGAACTGTCCTGTGTCCTGTGCGCACTTCCTGTGTTATTGCAAGAAGTCGGATTAACCCCTCCAGTTGTTATCTTTGAACTACAGAATTATTCATGTCTGTGTTGTGGACAATTGAATTAGGCCTCGTACAGACGACCGGATCTATCCGCTGGGATTGATCCGCGGATCAGTTCCAGCAGATAGATCCGGTCGTGTGTACGTCCGAGCGGACATTTCCCGGCGGATAAAAATCCAGCCGACGGATTCCCAGCGGATAAAAATTTCTTAGCATGCTAAGAAATCTATCCGCTGGAATCCAGTCCAGTGGACTGATCCGGTCGTCTGTACAGACTCACCGGATCAGTCCGTCCGCTCCCTTCCCTCGCATGCGTCGTAATGATTCGACGCATGCGTGGAAGTATTTACCTTCCAGCGTCACGCACATCGCCGCGGCGACGGCGCAACACGTCACCGCGGATGTATTTCGCGCGGATTTCCATCTGATGGTGTGTACAGCCATCAGATCCAAATGCGCCAGAGGATTTATCCGCTGGAAACGGTCCGGCGGACCGTTTCCAGCGGATATCCTCTCGTGTGTACTGGGCCTAAGAGGTGAGTCAGAGTAGTTTATCAAAATAAATCTGGGCAGGGCTGACACCTCTCAGTCCACAAAAAAGCTGTAAAAAAGTGTTGTCAGCCTACAACACGACTTAAGGAAGAACGCATTTCCAGCAGATCAACAAGTATTTTTCTGTAGCATCTTGGATAAGACATGAAGAAACATGCATGCATTCCAGAGATGGACTGCATATTTTTTTCCTTATACAGTAAAACCTTGGATTGCGAGTAATGCGGTTTACAAAAGTTTCACAATACGAGCTGTTTTTTTAAATCTTGACTTGATTTGCAAGCGTTGTCTCGCAAGACAAGCAAGATTCAAGCCTCTGGGGTGTGTAGTAACGTATTTGGCCAGAGTTGCAGGGGTGCTGGTGATGCTCAAAACCGATTGGAGACACCCTGAGCTGTTTGGAGACAATTGGAAACGCTCTGAGACATTCAGACACTCCGGCGCCCCACCACCTTTGGCCACATGCGGTACTGCATACAATAGCAGTGATACTGGAATAAATGATCCGAGTTTCCCTTGATTCCTATGGGGAAACTCACTTTGATATACGAGTGCTTTGGATTACAAGCATGCTTCTGGAACGGATTATGCTTGTAATCCAAGGTACTATATACACTTTAAAGTATCACTAAATGTTGCATTCAAAAGAACATTCTAAGCCTGAGTAATGCCCTACAAATCCCCTGTATATTGGAATTTGCACAAAAACGTTACATATTATTTTAAAACCAAAGTACAGTATTGATATCTCTGTCCCCTATGGATGGTGGCTTTCTTCAATTTACTTTTTGTCCTTTATTACAAGTAGTGCAAGTATGTTGCGATCACATGCTTTGTTCTCTCTAATTCTGGGTAATGGTATACAGTAGAAGAATTTATAAAACAAAAACCGCCTGAAAATTTTACTAAAATTCTCAGTAGATTTGAATGTCATAGTTAAAGACATTCGATTTTGTAATGAATGGACTTTACTAATCAAAAACCACATACACTGTTAGAAATTTGTACGTTTAAGATTTTTTTCCCATCTTGCACCTTCCAATTTTCTTGCCACTGTAATCAAAAATACTCACAAACATCAATTTAAAAACAGCGTGTCCTGCATTGCTGCCCAGTGTGCGGCATATGTGTTGACATCATGAGCTAGCTCCACCCAGCGCGTTTCCTGGCACACCATCTCATCACATTCGTGATGTCAGCCCGTACGTTTTTGCTATATTGGGCCATGGTGTCTGTGGTTTATTTCCTTTGAGCATACAAGTTTATCCAGTGCTTGTGCTGTGTCATTTGGCATCCTGTATCACCTGTAATACTTGGTTGATCTTGCCTGGCTATACCCTCCCCTATGTAAACGTACTTACCACGGTATAGCATGGCTGCTGAGCCCTGACACCGCGGTCAGCTTACGTGCCTCCATCATCCGCAGCCCTGCTCTCTGCTCTCCTGTGTCCTCCTCCCCCTCCCCATTCTACATTTTAGCTCGTACCAGTGCCCGCCCCCCCCCCCCCTTCCTGCTGCTATCATTAGGTATTGTTGGTGCTACAATCCTCTCTGTTATAGTAAATGCTGTGCCCCACTGTATGTGTTTTCTAAAACATCAGTCGATGAATACCTTATTTTATAGCGCCGCTCGGTGGTCACATGACCGGCCGCCCCTCCCCTCCTCCCGTCTGACGTCAGCGGTGGTTTCTCGGCTCCGCTTGTTTTACTGTCAGACCTGGAGAGGAGAGAGGCGGCCTGTCACATGACCGGCACTATAAAATAAGCCATTTATCAGGATTTTTTACAAAACACATACAGTGGGGCACAGCATTTATTATAACAGAAAGGATTGTAGCAACAACACTAAATGGCTTAACAACCATTTTAAGATAAAAAAAAACCTTCTGCCTTTACAATCCATTTGAGACTCTTGCCCCCGAGTTTGGTGTGCTTTATGCAAGTGGACAGGTTAGGGACAGGATCCCCATCTGACAGGGGCAGTGGTAGGTAAAGATTCCAGTGGAGTAGGGAGAGAGTATGGTCAGAAAGCTTCCCAATTGGATGTGGACTGGCCACACTTCGCTCCTTGTGGCAGACGCTGTTGCAATACCAGAGTTCTGACCACTGACATTCGCTGCATGTTTATATAAGGCTCCAGGTTGGTGAGCTTCCCATCTGGACTGTTCTGCTGTTGACTGACTGTTCAAAACAACGTTCTTTGCAAATCAGGTGCCTACCACACCACGCTGCATCTAACCAACATACATTTATCAATCTTATTTAAAGCTGCACTAAAGCACTTTGTAACACTTTATGTGTTTATGTATGCATTTATATGTATTTATCTATTGTCATAATTTTCAGCACTGAGCATATTTGTTTATTTAAAGAGATAGCGCACCTTTACCAATTCTAAGTAATACTGTAGTCCAGTGGTTCCCAACCTCAGAACTTGAGTACACCTAACAGGCCATGTTTTAGGAATTGTCATATATAGCAACTTAGCAATCCATTGACATTGATTTAAAGAACCAGTGCAGGGTGAAGGAAATCCTGAAAACCTAACCTGTTGGAGGTACTCGAGGACTGAGGTTGGGAAGCACCGCTGTAGCCCATCCCCAGAGCATCCTTAATAAATAAAGGATGAGAACATTGGCATTTAAATACAGGTTACATAGTTACATAGTTTATCAGTTTAAAAAAAATACACAGGTACACATCCAGTTCAACCTATGTGCAGGTGTGTAATGCCGCTTATGTCACCTACAGGGGATTGGTGTAGACACAGATTCCAGGTGGAGTCCAAACCTGTTTTAAGCCTGCAAGCCCTTAGTGTCATGCTTGTCATGGTGTTTGCAACATGCATTTCAAGCTCCCTGTTTACCTGGCTTTTTCCCGTGCTTAGACCTTTACCTTCGCCCAATCCCCACTGTCACAATCAGAGACTGGACTTAAGGACCAGTTGCTATAGTAGTTGCACGACTACCACCGACCAGCAGGATAGGTACACAGGCAGTCACCCTGGCGGATGATGCGGGATCACCTGAGGTGCAGAGTCTAAGTACTAACCAGGACGTGAGCAAGCCGGGGTCCAGTAGTGGAATAGCAGGTTAGGATCAAAAAGAAGCATAGTCAGTAAACAAGCCAAAGGTTGATAATGAGTAGTTGTAGGTCAGGATAAGGCAGAAGCATGGTCAAGGATCAAGCCAGGAGTCTATAACGAGTGGTAGCAAAATATGGACAGCAGCAGGGAATACAAGAGTGAGATACGGAAGAGAGCGCAGTAATCTGGCAAACAGGAAGTGCAGAGACACGGCTTAATCAGGAAGTTCATGGGAGGAGAGTTCAAGGTTCAGCAGAAGTTAAGGCACAAGGCAGGGTTGTCCAGTGGATCAGACAGGGTGCTGTCCAGCATCCCAGGTAGCTCAGCGAGTCATTGCCACACACAGCAGAGGTCCCAGCTTCAAGTCCAGGCCCTGTCATCTGCCCTGATAGCTAGTTTGGATTTCCTAGTTACAACTTTGGATTGGACTTTGGACTACTCTCTGTACTCTGCCTGCCTTTTTTACCATGGATTTGACCCTGACTACTCTCTGAATGTCTCCTTACTGTACCCTAACTGCCATTGGATCACTGTGCCTGGCTGCCAATCACAAGTACCTGTTTGCTGAGCTTAGCTTGTGCCTGCCCCAGCATGGCAGCCAGGCATTGTGTATAAAACGGGGGGGGGGGGGGGGCAACTGAGTACCAATATACCTGCTTGCCTTATGAGAAAGAGTTATAGGTGAAGAACACAGAGCCAGCTATAGTGCCTGATCACCTACGCTTTAGTTAGATGTGACATCTAGTTAAGGTGACTTGTCTTGATATTTAAAAAAAACACACACATACACCAATGTCATGGGAAATTGACAACATTTTCTGACCCATATGATCACTCCTTTTTTTTTTTACTTGATCCTTCATAAGTCAATATATGTTGCGATTCCACTGAAATATTGAAAGTATTAAAGAATGGAACAATTGCACAGATATGTTGCAGATACAGCCAATTTATACAAGACATAGGAAGTTCTATTTCAGATCTTTTGCTGATTTGACTGATAATGACTTCTTAAGATAATGACTATTTCAAGATGCAAAGCTCAACATAACAAAGTGTACATATACCATTAAATATTGTTTTTCTCTCATTAACACTCAACGATATCCTGCAGAGTCTGCAGAATTCTGGGATTCGTGTTCATAAATAATTCCATTAAAGACGTTCTGTGTATGGCTCATTATTAGAACAGTACATTTAAAAAATGTAATTACACAAAGGAATAATTTAGCTTTTGTAATATCATCTTGAAAATATGCCACAGCTGAGCCGCTGGTATAAAAATATGCATTATTTTAAATCAAAAAATAAATCTAAATTAGGATCTTCAGCAGTGTCCGGTGGATGCAAAACATTTGTACCAAAAGGCTACATTGTCTTTCTACAAATCAAAGGTTAAAAATGATTGAAAAAAAATCCAAAAGGAGAAAAATCACGAACTCCGGGCAAACACATAAAAGAACAGATACTATGTAGATTTCAATACTGAGTTGGCCCACCCTTTGCAGCTATAACAGCTTCAACTCTTCTGGGAAGAGGGTCCACAAGGTTTAGGAGTGTGTCTATGGGAATGTTTGACCATTCTTCCAGAAGCGCATTTGTGAGGTCAGGCACTGGTGTTGGACGAGAAGGCCTGGCTCGCAGTCTCCGCTCTAATTCATCTATTGGGTTGAGGTCAGGACTGTGCAGGCCAGCCAAGTTTCTTCACCCCAAACTTGCTCATCCATGTCTTTATGGACTTCCCCCCCTGGGAGGCCGGTCGCATCTATGGGCAGCGGGCAGCAATTTCCTCCATGGCGATGGGCGGCGGCTTCCGCCATGCGTCTCCTCCCTCCTCTTTCTAGGCCAATTGGAAAGCTTCTCCTTTTGGCCAATTGGGAAACAGGTCTCAGACCCGCTTCCTGGTTGGACAAGAAAAAACAACAAAGGCACACCAGCCTAGTATATTACCGTTGAAACAAAATGTATTGAAATACTAGATAAAAGACCTACTCACAATTGTGGTAGAGAAATTTGCAGTAAAATGATTAACATGGAGGCTGCAGCATATAGAACCCGGACCTTACTCCAAGCGGTCATAGAGGAGGTGGAGAGGGTCACTGTCGGCTGACGCGTTTCAAAGCATAACGCTTCTTCATCAGTAGCCGCTTCCTGGTTGGCTGGGAGGAGAATCGGTGTGGAAGGAGAATCAGGCCGGGAGAAGAATCGCTATTGTCACACAACTGGATGGGCTCAGGGTGCAGTCCTTTTCCCCAGCATGTAGATTAGAGGTCCAGACACATGGATAGGGGGGAGGGGGGGGGGGCGGCGCCTATGAGCCCTGTATTACGGGCCACCACTGATAGTAACTTTTCTTCTTTTTCATTCCAGGGAACTAATGGATTCTAAGCAGAAGCAATGTGCCGTCATTGGGTTTTCTGAAGAAGGAGGGGAACAGGCTGTCCAACATTGATGGTTTCGCATTTCATATTTTGTCTTCAAAGCCTGCACCCCCTACTTCAGAACTAAATGAGGGCATGTTTTTGCTGCATGGGGGTTTGATCTGATGGTGGATTTTATTTAGATATATATTTCTTAGTTATCTTTTGTAGCAGTGTCATTTCAGAACATTTTGTGGGTCCTCCTTCTTCCTTCCTTCCGTGGCACCAGGTGCCCCAGTCTGACCCTGGACTTAAAGACCTCAATAAAATGCGCTAATTAACCACTTGCTTCCCAAGCCTATACTGCTAGAATAATTGCTTTCGCTCTGACACTCATGGTTTTTAAATATTTTAAATATATGTATAATTTATTTCACTTTTTATATACTAGACACACTCCTAAACCTTGTGGACAGCCTTCCTAGAAGTGTTGAAGATGTTATAGCTGCAAGGGGGGGCAACTCAATATTGAACCCTATGGACTAAGGCTGGGATGCTATTATATATGTATATATGTGTAGTGATATATATATATATGTGTAGCGGTATATATATTGTGGCCGGAAGGGAAGCCGTTAAATAGCAAATGTGTGATAGTACATATATCTCAATCTAACCACTAAATAGCTCTAAACTATTATTTTTGATTTTTTTTGGAAAGCCAATATAACGGAAAAATAGTGGTGAAAAAAATATCCATTGGTTTAATCAGTTCTTTATGGTTGGCGTAATTGGGGGTGTGGCTGGGTTGTGTGCTTTGCCTACATGCTTTGTGATAAAGGATGTGTTGTACCTGTGTCTTTAAGGGTCCTTTCAGACAACTGCCATTTATGAACAGATCCCCTGCTGATTCAGAGGAGAAATAAATGGCTGTCATTTTTGTGACATCAATGCCCATTTAGTTTTTCCCTCCATCGTGTAACAGACTAATGGGGGGTCTATGGGCAAGTGGATGTAAATGGTTGCGCATCAGTTTACATGCTTTTACATTTAATCCGTTACGTTTTGGTCTGGAAAAATGGAAAAGGACGCAACCCTTTTTTTTTTTTGGACCTAGACAAATTTGGAGGTAGTCAGATGTAAACGGATACATGTCTTTTCAAATCTGCCTACCCATTGATTAACATATTGAGTGTTCACATCCTCCAGAAAAACTGGAGCGCTCATCTAAACGGACACTTAGGGGGTCTATGTATAAAAAGGGCGCTGACCAAATGTGACACATATCGCTCAGCTTCAACAAAACTTGCCATATTCTGTGTTATATAACTATCTTGTGTGACCGAAAGTGCCATCTATTGGCCATAATGCAGTATTTGTTATGAAATTCCTCAATCAGGAAAAAAAGGAATTTTGCCCACTAACTCCTTTTATCCTCAGCTCCATCTAGTGGCCAAAATGCAATCTATTTTTTTGAAATACAGTCGACCCCCCCCAAGTTGCGGTTTAGAGTTTGCGGCCTCAGTCTTTAGCGGATTTTTTCCCAGCCTAGCATTCCTGCATCAGGGTGACCTGTCAGGCGACTTGTCAGCATGACAAGTTGCGCTCCATGCAGTACAATGGAACCTTTCTAATAGGAGCGACTCACGTCACTCCGACTTAGACAAAGGTTCCTGTGCTACTTGGGGGTGACTTCGGCATAGCTTGCATTAACTTCTTTACAGAGGACGTTTTGCAAAACATTCTGAAGTTGTGCTGTACGGGGCAGCTTCGGAGTCGGGCGACTTTGAAGCTGCATCTGTGTGAACCATTTATAGGCATTTTTTTATTTTACCACATCCAAAATTCAAGGATTTTCACAATTCGCGGGTTCTCAGAGAACGTAACCCCCGGGGAGTCGACTCAATGAGAACATATAGTAAATTTTGACCAATAGAGGGAACTGATGAAGTTAATCTATTCAAAACCATAGCTTTCTTTCAACAATGACTTTCTTCTTGCCACTCTTCCATAAAGGCCAGATTTGTGGAGCGCACGACTAATAGTTGTCCTGTGGACAGATTCTCCCACCTGAGCTGTGGATCTCTGCAGCTCCTCCAGAGTTACCATGGGTCTCTTGGCTGCTTCTCTGATTAATTCTCTCCTTGCCTGGCATGTCAGTTTAGGTGGACATCCATGTCTTGGTAGGTTTGCAGTTGTGCCATACTCTTTCCATTTTCGGATGATGGATTGAACAGTGCTCTGTGAGATGTTCAAAGCTTGGGATATTTTTTTATAACCTAATCCTGCTTCTCCACAACTTTATGCTGTTTGTTCACTAAGGTTTTCTAACAACCCTCTGAGGGCATCACAGAACAGCTGTATTTATGCTAAGATTAAATTACACACAGGTGGACTCTATTTACTAATTAGGTGACTTCTGAAGGCAATTGGTTCCACCAGATTTTAGTTAGGGGTATCAGATTAAAGGGGGCTGAATATAAATTCACGCCACACTTTTCAAATATTTATTTGTAAAAAATATTGAAAACCATTTATCATTTTCCTTCCACTTCACAATTATGTGCCACTTTGTGTTGTTCTATCACAGAAAATCCCAATAAAATAAAATACATTTACATTTTAGGGTGTAACGTGCCAAAATTTGGAAAATTTCAAGGGGTGTGAATATTTTTTCAAGGCACTGTATTTCTATTTCTACATGTTATTCATATATCTTGTTTTATATTTAGAGATGAGTGTTTGAATAAGCGCACAATTTTAATTTTATCGTTACTTTATGGAGTGTTGGAGTTCACTAATCAATGGTTGCAGCTGTTGTTCCTTACAGGTTTTTGCTACCTGTTGTTTTCACTTTTCTCTTCATTGGCAGCACTCTCTAGTGCACAGGTGTCAAACACAAGGCCCGCAGGCCAAATACGGCCCTCCAGGCCATTTCATGTGGCCCTCGCACCTCTCTTGCAGCTGCAGGACAGCTCCAGCCCTCCTCTGGTCCTCCTCTAGACCCTTACTTTCTGCTTTCAAGCAATGCATCCAGCTTCTTCCCAGCAGCAGCATAAGGAAAGGGGGGTGCACTGTGATGTAAGGGAGAGTGGGGGACTCAACTTCTGACAGTGGGGAGGTTCTTGACATCTAATGTAAGGGGAGGGAATGTGCTGGACATCTAATCTTACAATACAACCGGCCCTTTTGAGGGCAATCATAATGCTGATGCGGCCCACAATGAAATTGAGTTTGACACCCCTGCTCTAGTGATTCTAATTACTAACTTTATAGTTCACACATAACAGCGCACAAGTACCCCTCTACAAAATGTTTTATACTGTAAATATAGCCCTTAGGTTTGCAAGCAGGCATGCGTGAAATTTAGCTTGCATTGTTAAAGTGTTATGCCGCGTACACACGGTCGGAAGTTCCGACGAGAAAAGTTAGATGTGAGCCTTTGGTCGGAAATTCCGACCGTGTGTATGCTCCATCTGACTTTTTCTGTCGGAATTTCCGACAAGAAAAATTTGAGAGCTGGTTCTCAAATATTCCAACGGCAAAAGTTCTTGTCAGAAATTCCGATCGTCTGTATGCAATTCCGACGCACATAAAAACACGAATGCTCGGAATCAATTCGACGCAAGCTCAAAATCATTAAACTTAATTTTTCTCAGCTCGTCGTAGTGTTGTACGTCACTGCATTTTTGACAGTCAGAATTTTGTGTGACCGTGTGTATGCTACACAAGTTTGAGCCAAAATTTCATCTGAAAAAAATCCATGGTTTTCTTGTCGGAAATTTCCGATCGTGTGTACGCGACATTAGTGTTAAAAAAAAAAAACCTTCTGTTTTAATTTCTATAAATACTGTATATATTCGAGTATAAGCCGACCCGAATATAAGCCGAGGCACCTAATTTTACCACAAAAAACAGGGAAAACGTATTGACTCGAGTATAAGCCTAGGGTGTCCATCTGCATGCCTCACTTTGCCTCACTGTGTCCATGTACATGCCTCACTGTGTCCATGCCTCACTGTGCCCAAGACTAGACTGACGTTTAACATGGGAGTCTATGGAAGGGGTGCCCGGGTTTAAAAAATTGGTGCTCCCCGGCCGTAGGTCCCCTTGACAAAAAACTTTGCACACTTGTAGAGGAATAGTGGGGCTACATGTGTGCCAAGTTTGGGGTCCAGTACCGGGTCCCCAAAATCCGGGAGATAAGGCGCAAAAAGGTGACTCGAGTATAAGCCCAGGGGGGCATTTTCAGCACACAAAAAATGTGCTGAAAAACTCGGCTTATACTCGAGTATATACGGTACTTGAAATAAAAACTGCTTGCTTGTATTACTTCATAGTAATCCATCTTAAAACTCCCATTTTTTTTCAGTGCAGGTTTGAATTTGACTGCTTTTCCTTGGGCAACACAGACATTTTTTGTTTCAGAAACTTTGATAACTGAGGCGCACTTTCAATTTATTGAGTGCTGCCGAGTTCTCCAAGTAAAAAAGCATTTTTTTCCTTTAGATCAGTGTCCATCTATCTGAACAGATGCTAAGAATACATGACAGAAGATAAAACTGCAGATACCTTCATTCTGCCTCTCTGAACACATCTGCCTCATTTGAAGAGAAAGTTTCCAAAATTGTATGTGATCATTTGTAGAGAACAGAGCAGGTTTTCATTCCAAATCCAACTTTGACTACAGCAAAATTTTAAAAGAATTTAAAAATAACCATTTGATGGAAATAACGCTTAAATCCCCTGGTTTTTGTAGTAACTTGGAGGAGTCCCAACTTCCTTTGCCCTTTTTGTAAGACTTTGTTCCACTTCTGTTTAGGGCATGCGCATGTATAGTCTAGACTGTGCTTGAAGGACCCATTTATACTAGAAGTTGGTTGGATGGGTGTTGGGATTACCTTTGGACACTCCTCGCTTGTAGGGCAGAGGGGATGTAGGAGGCGTTCTCCAATGGCATCAACCATACTCCAATGGTGTCAGGTAGCACGCACCTCATCATTTCATTCATACTGTAGTAGAGCTGCACGATTAATCGCGGAGAGAATCGCGATTTCGATTCTCCCCGCCCGCGATCCCCCCGTGGGATGACCCGCGATTCTTCTGTGTTCAATGGTTGCTGGCAGTACTGCTTATGATCTATAAAAAAAAGAGACCAG